>NW_026611590.1:350000-402281 GCF_029633865.1 Lampris incognitus | reverse complement strand
AGCCCCTTCTTGTTTGCAATGGTGATGGACAGGTTGACGGATGAGATCAGGCAGGAGTCTCCATGGACGATGATGTTCGCGGATGACATTGTGATCTGTGGCGAGAGTAGGGTGCAGGTGGAGGAGAGCCTGGAGATGTGGAGGTATGCACTGGAGAGAAGAGGAATGAAAGTCAGTAGGAGCAAGACGGAATACCTGTGTGTGAAAGAGAGGGAAGACAGTGGAATGGTCAGGAGTGGAGGTGACGAAGGCATATGACTTTAAATACTTGGGGTCAACAGTCCAAAGTAACGGGGAGTGCAGGAGAGAGGTGAAGAAGAGAGTGCAGGTAGGGCGGAGAAGAATGTCAGGAGTGATTTGCGACAGAAGGGTGCCAGCAAGAGTTAAAGGGAAGGTTTACAAGATGGTTGTGAGACCAGCTACGTTGTATGGTTTGGAGACAGTGGCACTGACGAAAAGACAGCAGGAGGCGGAGCTGGAGGTGGCAGAGTTGAAGACGCTAAGGTTTTCACTGGGAGTGACGAAGAAGCACAGGATTAGGCACGATTATATTAGAGGGACCGCTCAAGTCGGACGGTTTGGAGACAAAGCAAGAGAGGCAAGATTGAGATGGCTTGGACATGTATGGAGGAGAGATGCTGATTATGGAGCTGCCAGGGAAGAGAAGAAGAGGAAGGCCAAAGAGGAGGTTTATGGATGTGGTGAGGGAAGACATGCAGGTGGCTGGTGTGACAGAGGAAGACGCAGAAGACAGGAAGAAATGGAAACGGATGATCCGCTGTGGCGACCCCTAACGGGAGCAGCCGAAATTAGTAGATCTATGTCATATGTACATTATTTACAATTAGTTCATAAGTCATTCATAATTCATGTGTGATTTCGTCATTCCTAGGTTATGTGCAGCTATTTACATGCAGTTATGTAGCCTACAATTATTATTTACATGCAGTCATGTGCAGTTATTTACATATGTTATGTAGTTATGTCATAGACATGTGATAACATTTTATAATTTATGCAATGTTTATTGAAACATTCTTTCTCTGTATTGCCCCCCTATACAGTTTTACAAAAAGGTTTGAATTCTCAAAGTTCTTCAGTAAAGTTCCTCAACTTGGACTGGGACTCTGTATTTCTTTGGGATTCTTCATGTTGGCTATCTGTCCGCCTGTCTATACATGGACACAAATACGTAGGACAGAATAGGCGGTCTTCTCGTTCCCCCCCGCCGTTTAAAGAAAAAAAAATGTGTGTCTTTTTCTATCTTATTCCTCAAGGGTTAAAACCTCAACTAGGGCTTCTTGTTACCTTTCCAGGGTACAAGCCACAACTAGGGTTACCTGGCAGAATTCGGGTTTGAGGTTAAGATTGGGGTTAAGCCAGGGGAAAGGGTACCCACATCCGGCCACTCGTCAGGCGCTGGCATAATAGGTGTACGTTATGTACAGTAGATTGGATGATTGTATGACCGCCTGGCCAGCAGGTGGAGTCATGGAGGCACCAATCTCAGTAATATGAGGCGCATAGATGACGTCGGCATGCAGCGCAGGCGATTCTGAACGGTGCAAATAAACGAAGCACATGGCTGCATGGAGTTGAGCTCCCGAAAAATACAAGAGTTAATTAAATGCGATAAAGTGGAAACGGTTAATTTAAATGCGATAAAGTGGAAACGTTGTAGAACCAGCATCATCACAGCTCAGTACTGCACGTGTACAGCACGTGTACAGCCAGTGTATGGTCCCACAGCTGTGGTCAGCATCACGTCATTCAGCACGCTGTTGTTCATCAAGCTGTGTGTACAGCTAGCCGTGTATCAGTCAACCAAACGACCAGCTTATGTTAGCTCATGTACAGTTTGGAAACAGCTAATGTTAGCTTGTGTACAGGAGGAAATACATTGTCAACGAACATTTGTGTCATCTCGTCATTTATGGTTGGCGTTCACAACGCCGCTAAATCTCAACAATTGCGACAGATAGTAAATCTGTGTCAGTCCAAACGTTTGTAGTTCAAACGTTTACAATAGGTTAGAAATTTAAAACCGCATTCCCAAATAAATTGGAATTAACCTTGTACACTGTCCATCAACAAGATGTTTAGTTGGCGGCCACCTTCTTCAGGCGAGGGCTTAGACTTTTCACGACCGGGCGGCATCTCGGTGGCCTTCTAAGGCTCGTAAAAATCAAATTAACAATGGAAAAAATAGCCAACATTAATCCAACTCACCGAACAGCGGGCGACGTAGCTCTGTGCCGGACTCCGTCGAAAAGAGAGAATGAGGCTCCGCCTCTTAATATATACTGGGAAATATGACACCACTTCCGGTAGATGTCATGCTCTCCACAAAAGGCGGCCCCCCACGCCGTTGTCACGGGAAACGTGACGCGACATCCGGCAAACGCGCGCCCTCCCCATAGACGGAAAAAAACAGAAAGGGGGAGAAAAAAGAAAAAAAAAAGACAAAAGGGGACAGTGTGTTTTTTCCAGAGACGGGTTCGGGTTAGAGTTATAGGACCGTGTGTCCGAGGAAAGTGACGTGTTGTTGACAAAATTGGAGTTTGGAGAGAGTAGCTTGGTGACCTTCTTGGGCCAGATGGCGTAAGAGAGAGACCGAGTCACAGCTGCACTGCGTTGTGGTGGGGGCACAAAGCAGGAGGTCGTCGACGTACTGCCATAGGGTTGAGCCGCGCGTCAGCGTAAGTGTGCTAAGGCTGTCTCGAAGCGCCCCGTTGTAGATCGTGGGGCTTTCACAATCGCCCTGACACAGCCTTGTCCATGTGTAAGGCCGACCGTCAAATAGGAACGCAAACCAGAACTGGCCGTCAGGATGAACAGGGACGCTGAAGAAAGCGTTGGCAAGGTCCACAACGGTAAACCGCCGTGCAGAAGGGGGAACCTGAGACATAAGGGTGTAGGGATTGGGGACGCAGGGCGTGCGGGCCCTGACAGCTGCATTTACTGCCTGAAGGTCTTGAACGAACCTCCATTCAGTGGGCTGTCCGGGTGGGCGTATCTTCTTCGCGGGGAAGATGGGAGTGGAAACCGGGGAGGTGGGGCAAGGGACAATTATGCCCTTGACACGCAAGGCATTGAATACAGGGCAGATGCCATTAACCGCTTCCGGTTTCAAAGGGTACTGAGGTTGGTGGGGACGGAAGTCGGATTTCGGGGTAATGATGACGGGCTCACAATTACGTATGAGACCTACATCCTATTTCCTGTCAGCCCAAAGATGGGAGGGGATGTTGTGAAGCTGCGGAGCAAGTGCAGTGTGTGTGTGTGTGTGTGTGTGTGCGTTTGTGTGTATGGGCCTCAGTCACTGACGGTGAGGGGGCGGAAAGAGCCAACATTCGTGGCGTCACAGCAACGGTGGCGCTGACGTCTACCCGGTATAATTTTAGTGAGGGGGACCAGTCGCGTGAAGAGTCGGCGGGAAGCCAATCTGACGCCAGAGAAGCTTGTCGCGCGAGTGGACCCGTATCTGTCCACTGGGAACCCCGTGGTTTTACCAAGGAGACGTGCGGGACCGAGTCATCAACCGAAAACAACGCAGTTTGGTCGGTGTCTAATGTACACGTGACATGAGCGGTGCAGTGTAGGTTGTCCGCTGTCATGTAGGTCGATGCGTCCCCTGTTGTGGCGTGTGAGCAAGGGAGCAGAGCCACTGTGTGTATTGGGAGGCGGTAGGAGCCCACATGTAGACCCGTAGAGGGAGGGCGGGGTTATGTGTATGCAAAAAAATATTCGCTGCTGGTAACGAAGTGATGTACAGCCCTGATGAGGTGGAAACAACAGAGATGCCCAGTTGGATCATGCCATCTCTATCCAGCAAATTAAATGGGCAGTTATCAGAAATTAAAACAGGCAATTTTGTTGATGAGCTGTCATCCAGGCAAACAAGCGCACAGGAATGGATAATGGCTCCGTGACACACGTACCACTCGCAACAGTGGAGAGGACCGTTTGGCCGCTCCGTGTTAACCGTGGCCGGCCGATAGGCGGTTCTCACCACCGTTCGTGTGGCTCCCGTGTCTAACAAGAAAGGCAGCTCAGCATTTGCAAGACGCAAGGTTATCATTGGCAGTTTTCGGAAAGCTAGCTCATGAGATACATACTGTCCAACTGGGGAAGCTAACAGCAAAGCAGAGTCTTCCTTGCAAATCAGTGTATTTGGTTGTGTCTGTGCATTCATACGACCTGATGTGGCAGCAGATGTGTCCAGGACCCCCTCCTCCTCCTCTCGTGTCGCCTGTCAGTCCGAACCCCGGTATGAGCCTCCCCGTGGGGCCCACTGGTTGTGAGGTCCGTTGCTCCATCCTCGGCCTCTTCCGCGCCTTTGGTTGATGCCCTTGACGGAGTGGACAGTCTTCAGCCCAGTGACCGGGCTGGCCACATGTGAAGCAGCAGTCGTCACCCGGTTGGGGGCCGCTGGGCTGGGCGTGTTGTCACGGGTTCTGACATCGTGAACGGTCCCCGGGTCTGTCCTGTTGCACAGGTTAGTAGGGTGAAGGAAGCCGCTGCGGCACCATGGAGGAGAGAGAGAGAGGTGCGATGTTTGTCCTGAGCCTGCCTTGCCTTCTGTACTTCTTCCTTTTTCTGCATTTGATCGTGGGCATGATCAGCATGTCTCAGCAAGTCTTCCAGTCGTCTCTTTCCGTATCCTACGCAGTGTGTTTCTATGGCTTTCCTAACTCCGTCCTGCAGGCCGGCCAGGAAATGTTTGCAGAGGTGAGTTTCCCATTGGCCCCTCGCCGTGGACGGGGGAGAGAGAATTGGTGGCGGTTGGGGTGTTGGTGGTGGTGGTGGTGTCAGACGGGGTGTCGGTGGTGGTCCCAGGATCGGTCTCATGGCGCCGCGTTGTTGGACAGGTTGTTGGACGGACCCGGAGTCGTCAGAGGGGTGTCCCAGAGACATCGCTATGAGCTGCGGACATAAGGAAGACAAAAGGAGAGAGAGAGGCTGGCTGCCATGTGAGTATGGCGGAGGGGTGGATGTCAGAGATGGAATAGGAGAGGTGTGTGAGAACGGGTCTTCGGTTGATACGTGAGCTGTCGTATCTCTGTCTTTACCGAGTCGTCGCTGCACGTCACAGTCTTCTGTAGCCTTTTTCTTTCCCTACTTTCACACTCTTTCTCCCACATTCCCAAAATTCTTTCTTGCTCTGCCATATACTCTAACCATGTTGTAGGAATCTTTTTCCTTTCTAAGACCTTCGCTTTTCCCTTTTCCATGGACTGTCGGACTTTCATTAGTTTATTCTTGCTCAAAGTTCCTTCAACAGGAAACCCATGATCCTGCATCCAGTCTAAAACATATTTTACCGAGTCTTCACCATATTTCCTTATCACTCATTATCTGATAGATCGGACCCTCCATATTTATCGGGGGCAGTTTACTGCCCTTGTTTCCCTTTTATTTTCTTTTTTTCCCCTCAAAATTCACTTGATCCTTCCAAATGACCACTTCTATTAGTGCGAGACCGAGGGTGAACAGCCGCTTAATTGTCAGTGCACGACCTCATCTGGTTTCAATAGTACGCGTTTTAAATGATCATTTTATCCTTTAAAGAATTCTGCTTACCCGTGCGATGAATCTCCCAGGGTTTTGCTGAGGGATCTCAGCGACACCGAACAAACGGACCACCCGCCTCTCCCTTTCTTCTTCTCAAACCTGGTGAGGTTATTGGGAGATCGGTGACTATGTTCTTGTCCCGAGATGATCGGTCAGCCGGTTGTCCGTCTGGCGGGGCGACGTGAGATCCCGCTTCTGACACCAAATTGTTGTGGATTTCCTTTATGCTTTTAATGGGCTCTTGCCCCAGCAACCTCTGGGGAGAATAATCATCGGACAAATATTAAAGAAAACAGAGAATCTTTAATGCATCTGCAGATGGAGAGACATAAGGCCACACAGAGGTTTGTCTGTGAGGATATGCTCTGCCTCTGAGCTGGAGATAGTGGTTTTTTATAGAACAGTCCGTCGCGTCATACACTATGTTTCCTGCGTCAACTAAGGTGTAATCTTACAAAGGAATGAAGGAAACATCTACGTTAATCACGTTCTGTGCCTCGTGAGTGTCTGTACGCCTGTTGCACTTGTCTTTTGCTGTACCTGGCCGTTCCTGGGATGCGGCAACGGGGAGGCAAGCATAGTAACAGTTGCTATGTGGCCCCATGGAAGGTACGCATGAGAACAATGGTTATGTGTGTCTGCAGTGAGTGAGAAGTTTCATACACACAGACAAGTGGAAAACTACAGAGTACATACGGAGTGCATATGGAGAACATTTTGTACTCCACATACATCACCAACATCCTGCTCAGCTCTCCCCTTCTCAGCCTCCTCCTGCTCAGCTGCACCACTCTCCTCTCAGAGCCTCACCGCAGCCACATCGTGATGACACGACTGGTACGAATGACATTGCGAGGTACTTGGTGCGCCGAGAGCTTGTGAATTCCGGTCTCATCCAGTTCAACGAGCGCCCAGAAAATTATTGGGCATGGAAGTCCTCTTTCTTCAACGCCATTGAAGGACTGAACTTAACTGCCAGCGAGGAGCTCGACCTCTTGACAAAGTCGTTAGGAAAAGAGTTCTCAGAGCACGTTACAAGGATTCGCTATGTGCACGTCGCCGACCCTGTAGTGGGCCTACAACATGTCTGGGAACGCCTAGAAGAGTGCTCCCCTGAAGTGATCGAGAGAGCGCTCTTCGAGAGGATAGAGAACTTTCCAAAAATCTCTCAGAAAGACCCCGTAAAGTTGAGGGAACTGGGAGACCTGCTGATGGAGTTAGACTCTGCTAAGTGTGAGGGCTACCTGCCGGGGCTCTCGTACCTGGACACCGCCAGGGGTGTCAACCCGATCGTTGAGAAGCTGCCACACAGTCTACAAGAGAGGTGGATAACTAAGGGTTCCCAGTACAAAGAGCAGCACCATGCCCCCCCCCCCCATTCACCTTCTTCGCAGGCTTCCTCTGCAGCGAGGCACACAGAAGAAACGACCCCAGCTTTACTCTCCCTTCAGCTCCCTCGAAAACGTCCAACAAGTCCTCCACAGGGTTCTCAAAACATGAGCGATCAGAAAAGGTATCAAGACACGCCAAAAGGCATGTCTCCACCCACAAGACAGAGGTCTCAACAAACCGCTCAGCTTCTCAGTCACGCAGTTCGAGCAGCATGCCTGGCGACAAAGGGAAACAATGTCCCATCCATCAGAAGCGCCATCCTCTAAAGAAATGTCGGGGTTTTCGAAGCAAGTCTCTTGAGGAGCGCAAAGCCTTTCTGAAAGAGAATGGTGCCTGCTACAGGTGTTGCTCCTCCACAACTCACTTGGCGAAGAACTGTAAGGCAACTTTGAAGTGCAGCGAATGTGAGAGCGATGACCACATAGCGGCGCTCCACCCTGGACCTCCTCCACGGGACAAAAAAGACAAGGACCCCACCTCAGAGCATGGCGGGGAGAGTGAAGAGGAGGCGCCTCCACCAGCAGTCACCTCTAAATGCACAGCACACCCAGACAGAGCTAGTAACGTCTACATCGTCCTGGACGACCAGAGCAACAGATCTCTGGCGAGGTCTGATTTCTTCTACCTCATCCAAATCAGAGGTTCAGACTCACCGTACACCCTGCGTTGCGTACATGTGCAGGAGTCACCGAGACATCTGGAAGAAGAGCCACAGGGTTCTTGGCGGAGTCGTTGGATGGAAAAAACAAGTGTGCTGCTTCCAACACTCATTGAGTGCAACCATATGCCTGACGATCGGTCAGAAATCCCGACCCCAGAAGCTGCACAGCACCACAGCCACCTGAAGTCCATCGCTCGCAGAATCCCTCGCCTGGACCCTGAAGCCCAGATCCTGATACTTCTGGGACGCCACATCCTTCAGGTCCACAAAGTCAGGGAGCAACGCAATGGTCCTCCCAGCGCCCCCTATGCCCAACGTCTAGACCTGGGTTGGGTGGTTATAGGGGACGTGTGCCTGGGTTCAGCCCACAAGCCAGCAGCTGTGACTTCCTATCGCACCAGCGTGCTCGAAAACGGAAGGCCATCTCTCCTCACTCCGTGCCCCAACCGTCTCCAGGTCAAGGAAAGGTTCCTCCTTACAGCATCAAACATGACACCCCAGTCCCTGATGACGACAAAGTGGGGCTTTCCATCGAAGATCGTCTGTTCCTGGAGTTCATGGACAGAGAGATGGTGATGGACGACACCAACAGCTGGGTGGCGCCTCTCCCATTCCGATCCCCTCGTCGACGGCTCCCGAACAATCGAGACCAAGCTCTCAGCAGACTTACCTCTCCCCGCCGCACCCTGGAAAGAAAGCCTAAGATGAAAGCCGACTTCGTCACACCTTCATGCAAAACATCTTTGATCGCGACCAGGAGGAGTTGGCCCCAACACTACCGGAGGGAAGTGAGTGCTGGTACTTACTTATCTTCGGCGTCTACAACCCTCAAAAGCCAGACAAGATCAGGGTTGTCTTCGATTCCAGCGCTCAACATCACGGCATCTCCCTGAACGATGTGCGTGCTACTTACCGGCCCGGATCTGAACAACAGCTTGCTGGGAGTCTTGCTGCGCTCCCGAAGAGAAACAGTGGCTGTCATAGCGGACATCGAGCAGATGTTTCACAGCTTCGTCGTTCGAGAAGACAACAGAGATTTCTTGTGTTTCCTGTGGTTCAACAACAACGACCCCAACCGAGAGATTGCCGAGTATCGCATGAAAGTCCACGTATTCGGCAACTCACCATCCCCAGCTGTCGCCGTCTATGGACTTCACCGAGCAGCAGAACACAGCTCCAGGGAACACGGAATGGATGCCAAGCACTTAGTGGAACGCGACTTCTACGTCGACGACGGCCTCGCTCTGGCCTCGACTATGCTAGCTAGTCGTTTCCTAGCCAGGCTACCTAGCTATGAACGTATAAACTGCCGTGCGATAACGTTATAATTAGCTTTAATCAGTCACTTAAAAATCACACCCGAGTGTGCCAAAATGTTACAAAAACATGTCGATATTCAATGTTTACTGGGGTTTTTCGCGCTTCGGCTCACTTCTTACCGAGAAATTGGCACTTGGCACAAGTTGGCCGTGAACTTGACTTCTCCTCAGGGCTCCAAGCAGTGAAAAGAAAAATGGCATAAAATCAAGAGATTTTGAGAACCAAAGTTTGGCTACGTCAGTAGTCACGTGACATACTGGATGGAAAAATAGTCTTTGGTTTTAAGTCAGTCAAATACATTGAACCAATGAGGCCCTGATTTCCATTGAATTAAAGTGATTTTAATACATATATAGACCCAAAATATCATAAATACCATTATATCGGGTCCAATCAAATAAAAAACACGCTTTAATTGAATGGCAGCATATGATCACTTTTTACTGTGTGGATGCAAACAGTGAAACTTATGTAACCCCTTTTTCACTGGCGGGTGAAGTAATACTTGGGGTAGTATTGGTCGAGGATCAATGACCACACCGGGTTATAGAACTCAGGTTTAATCGTGGCTCAGTAGGCAGACGTAATAACCATACGTGGTAGTGGTGTAACCATAATAACATTCCGGGTAGTACATAACACCTAGTGTAGTTCCAGTGGATATACATGGCGTTATATCACTACAACCAGCTGCACTGATGTTTGCTCGGGAGCTACAGACGCCTGTGGATCTGGTCTTTGGCAAGCCGCCAAACCCACCAGTACGAGTGCCGCCGGGCCAGGACTATGTAGACGCACTACAGGACCGGATGGAGGCTCCTCATCAGCAGGCTCCAGAGAATATGGCTTCTGCAGGGGAAAGGCAGAAGAGAGCCTATGATGTACGTTGCCACCGCAAAGAGTACCAGCAGGGGGACAACGTATGGGTGTATAACCCACGGCGAACGAAGGGACGGTCCCCAAAGCTGAACAGCAACTGGGAGGGGCCCTGCCTCATCCTGAAGAGGATCTCAGAGGTCATCTATAGAGTGAAGCTCCACAGCCGCCCTCGGATAGTCATCCTTCACCAAGATCGCCTCGCACCTTACTTAGTACAGACCAGGCTACCGGGGTCCAGGGAGTGGGTAAGGACACTGCTGGATCAAAGCCAACCTCCCTGGATGTCAGCAAGGAGCTACCATTAGAGCACCTTGTTTTGGGCCAGGGAGGGGGCGGGGACACTGGGTTTACAGAGCTGCCCTCCCTGGCCAGGAATGGAAACAGCGGTGACGTCGACGTCGACAGTGGGGGCTCAGACCCAGCGGATGCAGAGCCGCCCCCGTCATCCATCAGCAGCCCGCGGCAAGGAGCAGCCCGGGATGGGAGAGGTGCTCGGCGGAAGAAACCCTCATGGTGGATGGACCCATCCACATGGGATTTGGGTTAGGCCAACGGGACGTTGGTCTTTCAAGGAAGGAGGCAGTGTGGCGAATTCAACTAGAGTGTTCCTGCTCCAAGTTCATTTGCATGTTACCCACGATGCAACTGAAATGTCGATGTTTTGGTTATGTTGTGGGCTATTGAACACGTTAAAAACGGGCATATCTGTTACAGATAGCGGGGATGCGGTGCAAGGTGATGGGGACGTTACGAGAGAAGTTGATTAGACAACATGCTATTTCCCACCATGAGGGTAAAGAGTAGGCAAATAGATAAGGTCGCTTCTGTGGCCAAGAAAAGGATCAAGCTGAGACCAAAACGAATTTGTGACTGTTATGACTAGCTTGGCTTGCGGTCATTAAAAGCTTGCTTGTTAACTCTGAAAGGTTTGCTGAGAAGTCCATTATTTGACCACGTCAAAATATCATCATGTTAATTTTATGTCAACCCATTTGGCCCCGTTACACTGGGAGGAGCCATTACATATGAAGCCCCTGCCCCTCCCCCCCCCAAAAAAAACAAACAAAAACAAAACAAAAATAAAAAATGATGTCAGTCATTTATTTGCGACTGTTGTGCGGACTGTGTGTGTTGAGCAGCGACCCCCGGTACACCCTTGTTACAGTCGTTTTTGCTGACCCGGAAGTTGTACTGTCAAGCAAGCGCCACAAACAACGCGCGCGGACAGCCTGGACACGGCAGCACTGGCACATCCTACAAGATTAATAAAGTGTGAGTATTAATCATATACGTTTTGATGCAAGCTGTGCCTTGCCCCTTTAAGGAGAGGGCTTAGTGGGTATTGTGTGTGTGTGTGGGGGGGGGGGGTGATGTAGACGCAGCCGTGTGTGTGTGTGTGTGTCTGTGTATTTTCTGTTTGTAGCCGCAGCCGCGGAGACGCTAGTTTGCCGACAGATAGGAAGGTAGCCACCGTTACCAGTGATGATTTGTATGCATCACAGGGAGAGAGGGAGGGAGGGAGGGAGGGAGGGAGGCTGCCGTGTGTTAAATGGGACTGCAGTGCAGTGCAGTGGCCGGCCCGTTCTCCACTGCAGAGTTGGTCCGGACTCTTTATGAAGTTGTTACCAGCTACGAGCCAGGCTAAGCTAAATAGACTAGCAAGACACCCACCAGAGGCTTCCAACTACGGTTCGGAGCCGCGACGCTGGAGAGGTAACAGTACTAGACGTGCTGCTGCACTAGACGTTTTGTTGTTTTGTTGTGTTAAGTTACAAGTAAAGCTGAGCGTCGCTGTGTAAGTTAGCTTTTACCTAATCAACGTTAGCCAACTTGCTAAGTAGGCTGTTGCTCTGCGTGCGCGTTTTCATTTTTGGGGTAGCATGCGGCGATAGCTTTTGTTAAAAAGCATGCTAATTTGCCCTGGGAATCAGTGGAGGCTGATGGAAGTGACCCATTTGTATCTTAACCGTCATCTTCTTCTCTCTATAGACACTGTGGGACTTGAGCAGGACCCAAACAGACCTCACCTACGATGCAGTCCCAGGTAGACCAGTATAGTATGGTCTATAATAGCAGATCATGATCCAGCTCAAGGTTATTGTAGTTCACTAAAACTGAACTAAAACCAGGTGTGAAAAGAGAAGAAAAAAAAACATTTCAGTTCACTGAAATAAAAATAAAACTTGACTTTAGAGGAGCAAGAAGAGGAAGCGAGTGAAGGCAGAGCCGAAGATCAAATGGTGGAAGTTGAAGAAGGAAAACTTGTGTGGAGTTCAGGCAGGGGTTAAGACAGGCACTGGGTGGATAGTGGAGAGTTGCCGGACGGCTGGGCAACCACTGCAGAAATAGTGAGGGAGACAGCTAGGAAGGTACTTGGTGTGTCGGCAGGACAGAGGAAGGAAGACAAGGAGACTTGGTGGTGGAGTGAGGAAGTACAGCAAAGTATACAGAAGAAGAGGTTGGCAAAGAAGAAATGGGATAGTCAGAGAGATGAAGAAAGTAGACAGGAGTACAAGGAGACACAGCGTAAAGCTAAGAGAGGTGGCAAAGGCAAAAGGCGTATGGTGAGTTGTATGACAGGTTAGACACTAAGGAAGGAGAAAAGGACTTGTACCGATTGGCTAGACAGAGGGACCGAGCTGCAAAGGATGTGCAGCAGCTTAGGGTGATGAAGGATAGAGATGGAAATGTGCTGACGAGCGAAGAGAGTGTGCTGAGAAGGTGGAAGGAGTACATTGGGGGGCTGATGAATGAAGAAAATGAGAGAGAGAGAGCAGGTTGGATGATGTGGGGATAGTGAATCAGGAAGTGCAGTGGATTAGCAAGGAGGACGTGAGGGCAGCTATGAAGAGGATGAAGAGTGGCAAGGCAGCTGGTCCCGATGACATACCTGTGGAGGCATGGAGATGTTTAGGAGAGATGGCAGTGGGGTTTTTAACTAGATTGTTTAACTCAAACTTGGAAAGGGAGAGGATGCCTGAGGAGTGGAGAAGAAGCATACCGGTACCGATTTTCAAGAACCAGGGCGATGTGCAGAACTGTAGCAACTACAGAGGTATAAAGTTGATCAGCCACAGCATGAAGATTTGGGAAAGAGTAATCGAAGCTAGGTTAAGAGGAGGAGAGGTGACGATTAGCGAGCGGCAGTATGGTTTCATGCCACGAAAGAGCACCACAGATGCGATGTTTGCTTTGAGAATGTTGATGGAGATGTATAGAGAAGGCCAGAAGGAGTTACATTGTGTCTTTGTAGATTTAGAGAACGCATAAGCCAGGGTGCCGAGAGAGGAGATGTAGTATTGTATGAGGAAGCCGGGAGTTGCCGAGAAGTATGTAGGAGTGGTGCAGGATATGCACGTGGAAGTGTGACAGTGGCGAGGTGACAGATGGGTTCAAGGTGGAGGTGGGATTACATCAAGGATCGGCTCTGAGCCCCTTCTTGTTTGCAATGGTGATGGACAGGTTGACGGATGAGATCAGGCAGGAGTCTCCATGGACGATGATGTTCGCGGATGACATTGTGATCTGTGGCGAGAGTAGGGTGCAGGTGGAGGAGAGCCTGGAGATGTGGAGGTATGCACTGGAGAGAAGAGGAATGAAAGTCAGTAGGAGCAAGACGGAATACCTGTGTGTGAAAGAGAGGGAAGACAGTGGAATGGTCAGGAGTGGAGGTGACGAAGGCATATGACTTTAAATACTTGGGGTCAACAGTCCAAAGTAACGGGGAGTGCAGGAGAGAGGTGAAGAAGAGAGTGCAGGTAGGGCGGAGAAGAATGTCAGGAGTGATTTGCGACAGAATGGTGCCAGCAAGAGTTAAAGGGAAGGTTTACAAGATGGTTGTGAGACCAGCTACGTTGTATGGTTTGGAGACAGTGGCACTGACGAAAAGACAGCAGGAGGCGGAGCTGGAGGTGGCAGAGTTGAAGACGCTAAGGTTTTCACTGGGAGTGACGAAGAAGCACAGGATTAGGCACGATTATATTAGAGGGACCGCTCAAGTCGGACGGTTTGGAGACAAAGCAAGAGAGGCAAGATTGAGATGGCTTGGACATGTGTGGAGGAGAGATGCTGATTATGGAGCTGCCAGGGAAGAGAAGAAGAGGAAGGCCAAAGAGGAGGTTTATGGATGTGGTGAGGGAAGACATGCAGGTGGCTGGTGTGACAGAGGAAGACGCAGAAGACAGGAAGAAATGGAAACGGATGATCCGCTGTGGCGACCCCTAACGGGAGCAGCCAAAAGTAGTAGATCTATGTCATATGTACATTATTTACAATTAGTTCATAAGTCATTCATAATTCATGTGTGATTTCGTCATTCCTAGGTTATGTGCAGCTATTTACATGCAGTTATGTAGCCTACAATTATTATTTACATGCAGTCATGTGCAGTTATTTACATATGTTATGTAGTTATGTCATAGACATGTGATAACATTTTATAATTTATGCAATGTTTATTGAAACATTCTTTCTCTGTATTGCCCCCCTATACAGTTTTACAAAAAGGTTTGAATTCTCAAAGTTCTTCAGTAAAGTTCCTCAACTTGGACTGGGACTCTGTATTTCTTTGGGATTCTTCATGTTGGCTATCTGTCCGCCTGTCTATACATGGACACAAATACGTAGGACAGAATAGGCGGTCTTCTCGTTCCCCCCCGCCATTTAAAGAAAAAAAAATTGTGTGTCTTTTTCTATCTTATCCCTCAAGGGTTAAAACCTCAACTAGGGCTTCTTGTTACCTTTCCAGGGTTCAAGTCACAACTAGGGTTACCTGGCAGAATTCGGGTTTAAGGTTAAGATTGGGGTTAAGCCAGGGGAAAGGGTACCCCCCCATCCGGCCACTCGTCAGGCGCTGGCATAATAGGTGTACGTTATGTACAGTAGATTGGATGATTGTATGACCGCCTGGCCAGCAGATGGAGCCATGGAGGCACCAATCTCAGTAATATGAGGCGCATAGATGACGTCATCATGAAGCGCAGGCGATTCTGAACGGTGGAAATAAACGAAGCACATGGTTGCATGGAGTTGAGCTCCCGAAAAATACAAGAGTTAATTAAATGCGATAAAGTGGAAACGGTTAATTTAAATGCGATAAAGTGGAAACGTTGTAGAACCAGCATCATCACAGCTCAGTACTGCACGTGTACAGCACGTGTACAGCCAGTGTATGGTCCCACAGCTGTGGTCAGCATCACGTCATTCAGCACGCTGTTGTTCAGCAAGCTGTGTGTACAGCTAGCCGTGTATCAGTCAACCAAACGACCAGCTTATGTTAGCTCATGTACAGTTTGGAAACAGCTAATGTTATCTTGTGTACAGGAGGAAATACATTGTCAACGAACATTTGTGTCATCTCGTCATTTATGGGTGGCGTTCACAACGCCGCTAAATCTCAACAATTGCGACAGATAGTAAATCTGTGTCAGTCCAAACGTTTGTAGTTCAAACGTTTACAATAGGTTAGAAATTTAAATCTGCATTCCCAAATAAATTGGAATTAACCTTGTACACTGTCCATCAAACAAGATGTTTAGATGGCGGCCACAGTCCCCCACCAACGAAAGTCGCGCGACATTTCGGTTTTATGGAACCTTCTTCAGGCGAGGGCTTAGACTTTTCACGACCGGGCGGCATCTCGGTGGCCTTCTAAGGCTCGTAAAAATCAAATTAACAATCGAAAAAATAGCCAACATTAATCCAACTCACCGAACAGCGGGCGACGTAGCTCTGTGCCGGACTCCGACGAAAAGAGAGAATGAGGCTCCGCCTCTAAATATATACTGGGAAATATGACACCACTTCCGGTAGATGACAAGCTCTCCGGAAAAGGCGGCCCCCCACGCCGTTGTCACGGGAAACGTGACGCGACATCCGGCAAACGAGCGCCCTCCCCATAGACGGAAAAAAACAGAAAGGGGGAGAAAAAAAGAAAAAAGGGGACAGGGTTATTTTTCCAGAGACGGGTTAGGGTTATAGGACCGTGTGTCCGAGGAAAGTGACGTGTTGTTGACAAAATTGGAGTTTGGAGAGACTAGCTTGGTGACCTTCTTGTGCCAGATGGCGTAAGAGAGAGACCGAGTCACGGCTGCACTGCGTTGTGGTGGGGGCACAAAGCAGGAGGTCGTCGACGTACTGCCAAAGGGTTGAGCCGCGCGTCAGCGTAAGTGTGCTAAGGCTGTCTCGAAGCGCCGCGTTGTAGATCGTGGGTCTTTCACAATAGCCCTGACACAGCCTTGTCCATGTGTAAGGCCGACCGTCAAATAGGAACGCAAACCAGAACTGGCCGTCAGGATGAACAGGGACGCTGAAGAAAGCGTTGGCAAGGTCCACAACGGTAAACCGCCGTGCAGAAGGGGGAACCTGAGACATAAGGGTGTAGGGATTGGGGACGCAGGGCGTGCGGGCCCTGACAGCTGCATTTACTGCCTGAAGGTCTTGAACGAACCTCCATTCAGTGGGCTGTCCGGGTGGGCGTATCTTCTTCGCGGGGAAGATGGGAGTGGAAACCGGGGAGGTGGGGCAAGGGACAATTATGCCCTTGACACGCAAGGCATTGAATACAGGGCAGATGCCATTAACCGCTTCCGGTTTCAAAGGGTACTGAGGTTGGTGGGGACGGAAGTCGGATTTCGGGGTAATGATGACGGGCTCACAATTACGTATGAGACCTACATCCTATTTCCCGTCAGCCCAAAGATGGGAGGGGATGTTGTGAAGCTGCGGAGCAAGTGCAGTGTGTGTGTGTGTGTGTATGGGCCTCAGTCACTGACGGTGAGGGGGCGGAAAGAGCCAACATTCGTGGCGTCACCGCAACGGTGGCGCTGACGTCTACCCGGTATAATTTTAGTGAGGGGTACCAGTCGCGTGAAGAGTCGGCGGGAAGCCAATCTGACGCCAGAGAAGCTTGTCGCGCGAGTGGACCCGTATCTGTCCACTGGGAACCCCGTGGTTTTACCAAGGAGACGTGCGGGACCGAGTCATTAACCGAAAACAACGCAGTTTGGTCGTTGTCTAATGTACACGTGACATGAGCGGTGCAGTGTAGGTTGTCCGTTGTCATGTAGGTCGATGCGTCCCCTGTTGTGGTGTGTGAGCAAGGGAGCAGAGCCACTGTGTGTATTGGGAGGCGGTAGGAGCCCACATGTAGACCCGTAGAGGGAGGGCGGGGTTATGTGTATGCAAAAAAATATTCGCTGCTGGTAACGAAGTGATGTACAGCCCTGATGAGGTGGAAACAACAGAGATGCCCAGTTGGATCATGCCATCTCTATCCAGCAAATTAAATGGGCAGTTATCAGAAATTAAAACAGGCAATTTTGTTGATGAGCTGTCATCCAGGCAAACAAGCGCACAGGAATGGATAATGGCTCCGTGACACACGTACCACTCGCAACAGTGGAGAGGACCGTTTGGCCGCTCCGTGTTAACCGTGGCCGGCCGATAGGCGGTTCTCACCACCGTTCGTGTGGCTCCCGTGTCTAACAAGAAAGGCAGCTCAGCATTTGCAAGACGCAAGGTTATCATTGGCAGTTTTCGGAAAGCTAGCTCATGAGATACATACTGTCCAACTGGGGAAGCTAACAGCAAAGCAGAGTCTTCATTGCAAATCAGTGTATTTGGTTGTGTCTGTGCATTCATACGACCTGATGTGGCAGCAGATGTGTCCAGGACCCCCACCTCCTCCTCCCGTGTCGCCTGTCAGTCCGAACCCCGGTATGAGCCTCCCCGTGGGGCCCACTGGTTGTGAGGTCCGTTGCTCCATCCTCGGCCTCTTCCGCGCCTTTGGTTGATGCCCTTGACGGAGTGGACAGTCTTCAGCCCAGTGACCGGGCTGGCCACATGTGAAGCAGCAGTCGTCACCCGGTTGGGGGCCGCTGGGCTGGGCGTGTTGTCACGGGTTCTGACATCGTGAACGGTCCCCGGGTCTGTCCTGTTGCACAGGTTAGTAGGGTGAAGGAAGCCGCTGCGGCACCATGGAGGAGAGAGAGAGAGGTGCGATGTTTGTCCTGAGCCTGACTTGCCTTCTGTTCTTCTTCCTTTTTCTGCATTTGATCGTGGGCATGATCAGCATGTCTCAGCAAGTCTTCCAGTCGTCTCTTTCCGTATCCTACGCAGTGTGTTTCTATGGCTTTCCTAACTCCGTCCTGCAGGCCGACCAGGAAATGTTTGCAGAGGTGAGTGTTGTGGTTACACCGCCCCGAGCTGCCTCCCCGGCACGTTCAAGCCACTCCCCCAGCTCGGACGTGCCGGAAACATCCCAGCGCTCGGCTCGCGCTCTGAGGAGACGAGCGCTGCACTGCACCAGGTGTTTGCCATCATCCATCAGGCACACCTGTGGAAATCAGGCAGCCTTCTACAAGAAGCCTCCCAGAACGTCTCTCTGTGCTTCGACGTACTGAACCCTGAGGTAAAGTTCTGACAAGCCCTCCAGCGTTCCTTGCATTCTGTTTATTCCCCAGTGTCTTATCTTCGTGTCTCTGTTTCCTCCCAAGACTCTCCCTCCGCGATTTCCGCATCTCCCTCGTCCCCAGCGACCTTCACGTTTTCTCCCCGGACCTCTCCTGCGATCTCCCCCCTTGTCCCTCTATCTGGACCCCTCCCTTCGGACTCGACTTCCCGGATCTCGGACCTGGACTTTCTCGGACAACCCCTCTTGGATCACGGACTGGACTTTCTTGCCAGGTGCACGCACATTTTTTCAACACCTCCTGGTCATTTACATACCACACCACACATAGGCTAAAAACACTCACGCATAGTTATACACGCAAACCACGGGACACCACACATAGTTTATTCACACATCCCACTAACAGAACGCCTTTTTCACCATACATTTCCCTCCCACAATAAAACCCCGCTTTGTAGATTTAGAAGTCATCTCGTGTCTGTCTGTCTTGGGTTTCGCCACACGGGTCAGGTTCTGGTGCGCGAGCACAACAGAACGTCGGAGCCATTATGGACCCAGGCAAACCCAAGGAGCGGACGGTCCCTGTGACGCCCCAGAGCCCCGTCCCCCTAGAGGCAGTAGTAAGAAGTCACAGTTGCCAACTTGCCTCTCTCCGCTCAGAGCTTACTACTGCCTTCACCCGTGTCACCGGAGAGGTCAGCGATCTTCAGTCCGGCTCCCAGGCCGCGACGAGCGCGTTAGATGCCCTCACCGCGCAGATCCCTGCACTCTCCACAGCGGTCTCCAGGATGAGTGACCACCCTGCCCTGGCCTCGGTCTCTGCCCCCAGCTCGGCCTTCTGTTTCCCCGTTCCTGGTCCCGACGTTCCCCCTCCTCCGAGTCAACCCCCACTGGACCCCTGGTGCGAGCCTAACCTCCCCTGCCCGAAGGCCTTCGGTGGGGAGTTCGAGCTGTGCAGGGGTTTCCTTGGTCAGTGTGAGCTCCTGTTCAAACACCAGCCAGCCAGGTATAGGACAGGAGAGACCAAGGTAGCCCTTGTCATGTCCCTCCTCACCGGCAAAGCCCTCAGCTGGGCCATAGCGGCGGTAGGCCATACCGAGCAGCTCGCCTCGGACTATTGTGCCTTCCGCCGCGAGTTCAATCTGGTGTTCGACCACCCAGCTGACGGGCAGGACGCTGCCGGCCGCCTCCATTCCATCCAACAGGGAGCCAGGTCGGTGGCAGATTATTCCTTGGAGGTAAGTATACTCGCGGCAGACAGTGGGTGGGATGACACTGCGCTCAAGTGCGCGTACAGGAGGGGGCTGAGCGACCCCATCAAAGATCTCATCGTTCGGGACCGCCCTGCCTTCTTCAACGAGCTCGTCACCCTCGCCCTCCAGATGGACGAACGGCTGCAGGAGCGGCGCCAGGAACGCGCCCCTCGCGCTGGCCCCTCCCATAGACCAACCCCCGTCCGTTCTACCGGTGCCTTCCCTGGGTCAGCGTCCCGTGGGCTCTCTCCACCCTCACACTCCCCCTCGCAACCCTGGGTGGCTTCTGGATCCAGGCCGGAGGAGGAGCCCATGCAGTTGGGTCGGTCACGGCTCCCGCTGGAGGTTAGGGAGCAGAGGATGCGTGGCCACCTCTGCCTCTACTGCGGGAGGTCGGGCCACTACATCAAGGCCTGCCCGACTCGCCCAAAAAGGCCCGGCTCACTAGTGAGGGGTGTCCTAGTGAGCCTGACGACCCTTCCTCAGCCCCAGCCCAAGAAGGAGCACAACCACCTTTTTCCGGTCACTCTCACCTGGGGTAACGACTCACTGTCTGTTGGTGCACTCCTGGATTCGGGGGCGGACGAGTGTTTGATGGACATCTCGCTGGCCCGGCAGGCCGGCATTCCACTCGTCCCCCTAGACACACCCCTCACAGCCCAAGCCCTAGATGGTCGTTCACTTGGTAAGATCACACATAGCACTGCTTCCCTCACCCTCACCCTTTCGGGTAATCACGTGGAAGCTATCCGTTTCTTGGTTTTGCACGCCCCCACAGCGCCCCTGGTGTTAGGAAGACCGTGGTTGGAACGGCACGATCCCTACATCTCTTGGTCTACTGGGCGGATTTTGGGTTGGAGCGTTGCGTGTCATGCCAACTGCCTTCGCTCCGCCCACTCCCCGTCCAGCGGCCTCAGACCCGTGCCTCCTCCCACGGATCTCACTGGTGTTCCTCCCATTTATCACGATTTAGCCCCTGTATTTATTTAGTAAAGACAGTGCAACCCAGCCACTGAGGATGCACAAGCCAGTGCATCCTTAGTGCCGGTCCCATGCCCGGACAAATGGGGAGGGTTGCGTCAGGAAGGGCATCCGGCGTAAAATCTTTGCCAAATCAAATATGCGGATCATAAATAAGACTTACATACCGGATCGGTCGAGGCCCGGGTTACCAACGACCGCCACCGGTACTGTTAACCAGCAGGGTGTCGGTGGAAACTATGCTACTGTTGGGCGAAGGAGAAGGAGAGGAGGAAAGCATGTCCAGAGGCAGCTAGAGAGGAGGAAGGGTAGGCATGTGGAGTTGAGAGTTGGAACTTTGAATGTTGGCACTATGACTGGTAAAGGAGAGAGCTGGCTGACATGATGGAAAGAAGAAAGGTAGGCATACTGTGTGTGCAAGAGACCAGGTGGAAGGGGAGTAAGGCCAGGAGTATCGGAGGTGGGTTCAAACTCTTCTACCATGGTGTGAATGGGAGGAGAAATGGGGTAGGGGTAATTCTGAAGGAAGAGTATGTCAAGAGCGTGCTGGAGGTGAAGAGAGTGTCAGACAGAGTGATGAGTATGAAGCTGGAAATTGAAGGTTTATTGCTGAATGTTATCAGCGTATATGCCCCGCAAGTTGGGTGTGAGATGGATGAAAAAGAAGAATTCTGGAATGAGTTGGACGACATGGTGGAGAGGGTACCCAAGGAGGAGAGAGTGGTGATTGGAGCGGACTTCAATGGACATGTTGGTGAAGGGAACAGAGGTGATGAGGAGGTGATGGGAAAGTATGGAGTCAAGAAGAGAAATGTGGAAGGACAGATGGTGGTCGATTTTGCGAAAAGGATGGAAATGGCTGTGGTGAATACATATTTCAAGAAGAGGGAGGAACACAGGGTGACGTACAAGAGTGGAGGGAAGTGCACACAGGTGGACTATATCTTATGTAGAAGGCACCATCTAAAAGGGATTGGAGACTGCAAGGTGGTGACAGGGGAGAGCGTAGCCAGGCAGCATCGGATGGTGGTCTGTAGGATGACTTTGGAGACCAAGAAGAGGAAGCGAGTGAAGACACAGCCGAAGATCAAATGGTGGAAGTTGAAGAAGGAAGACTGTTGTGTGGAGTTCAGGCAGGAGTTAAGACAGGCACTGGGTGGTAGTGAAGAGTTGCCAGATGGCTGGAAAACCACTGCAGAAAGAGTGAGGGAGACAGCTAGGAAGGTACTTGGTGTGTCATCAGGACAGAGAAAGGAAGACAAGGAGACTTGGTGGTGGGATGAGGAAGTACAGCAAATTATACAGAGGAAAAGGTTGGCAAAGAAGAAGTGGGATAGTCAGAGAGATGAAGAAAGTAGACAGGAGTACAAGGAGATGCAGCGTAAAGCAAAGAGAGAGGTGGCAAAGGCAAAGGAAAAGGCGTATGGTGAGTTGTATGACAGATTAGACACTAAGGAAGGAGAAAAGGACTTGTACCGATTGGCTAGACAGAGGGACCAAGCTGCAAAGGATGTGCAGCAAGTTAGGGCGATCAAGGATAGAGATGGAAATGTGCTGACAAGCGAGGAGAGTGTGCTAAGAAGGTGGAAGGAATACTTTGAGGGGCTGATGAATGAAGAAAATGAGAGAGAGAGAAGGTTGGATGATGTAGGGATAGTGAATCAGGAAGTTCAGCGGATTAGCAAGGAGGAAGTGAGGGCAGCTATGAAGAGGATGAAGAATGGAAAGGCAGTTGGTCCTGATGACATACCTGTGGAGGCATGGAGATGTTTAGGAGAGATGGCAGTGGACTTTCTAACTAGATTGTTTAACACAATCCTGGAAAGTGAGAGGATGCCTGAGGAGTGGAGAAGAAGCATACTGGTACCGATTTTCAAGAACAAGGGCGATGTGCAGAACTGTAACAACTACAGAGGTATAAAGTTGATCAGCCACAGCATGAAGATTTGGGAAAGAGTAATAGAAGCTAGGTTAAGAGGAGAGGTGACGATCAGCGAGCAGCAGTATGGTTTCATGCCACGAAAGAGCACCACAGATGCGATGTTTGCTTTGAGAATGTTGATTGAGAAGTATAGAGAAGGCCAGAAAGAGTTGCATTGTGTCTTTGTAGATTTAGAGAAAGCTTATGACAGAGTACCGAGAGAGGAGGTGTGGTATTGTATGAGGAAGTCAGGAGTTGCAGAGAAGTATGTAGGAGTGGTGCAGGATACGTATGAGGGAAGTGTGACAATGGTGAGGTGTGCGGTTGGAATGACGGATGGGTTCAAGGTGGAGGTGGGATTACATCAAGGATCGGCTCTTAGCCCTTTCTTGTTTGCAATGGTGATGGACAGGTTGACGGACAAGATCAGGCAGGAGTCTCCATGGACGATGATGTTCGCGGATGACATTGTGATCTGTAGTGAGAGTAGGGTGCAGGTTGAGGAGAGCCTGGAGAGGTGGAGGTATGCACTAGAGAGAAGAGGAATGAAAGTCAGTAGGAGCAAGACGGAATACCTATGCGTGAATGAGAGAGAGGACAGTGGAATGGTCAGGATGCAAGGAGTGGAGGTGACAAAGACATCTGAGTTTAAATACTTGGGGTCAACTGTCCAAAGTAACGGGGAGTGCAGTAGAGAGGTGAAAAAGAGAGTGCAGGCAGGTTGGAGTGGGTGGAGAAGTGTGTCAGGAGTGATTTGCGACAGAAGGGTACCAGCAAGAGTTAAAGGGAAAGTTTACAAGATGGTTGTGAGACCAGCTATGTTATATGGTTTGGAGACAGTGGCACTGACGAAAAGACAGGAGGCGGAGCTGGAGGTGGCAGAGTTGAAGATGCTAAGATTTTCACTGGGAGTAACGAAGAAGGACAGGATTAGGAACGATTATATTAGAGGGACCGCTCAGGTTGGACGGTTTGGAGACAAAGCAAGAGAGGCAAGATTGAGATGGCTTGGACATGTGTGGAGGAGAGATGCTGAGTATATTGGGAGAAGGATGCTGAATATGGAGCTGCCAGGGAAGAGGAGAAGAGGAAGGCCAAAGAGGAGGTTTATGGATGTGGTGAGGGAAGACATGCAGGTGGCTGGTGTGACAGAGGAAGACGCAGAAGACAGGAAGAAATGGAAACGGATGATCCGCTGTGGCGACCCCTAACGGGAGCAGCCGAAAGTAGTAGTAGATTTAGTAAAGACAGTGCACTTTCCCTCCCCCCTCACCGTCCCTATGATTGTGCCATTGATCTCTTTCCCGGGGCCGCCCTTCCCACCGGTCGGTTGCATAACATCTCCGTCCCGGAGAAGGAGGCTATGCGCAATTATATCACAGAGTCCCTGGCCTCAGGAATCATAAGGCCCTCGTCTTCCCC
This sequence comes from Lampris incognitus, assembly GCF_029633865.1. Classification (NCBI taxonomy): domain Eukaryota; kingdom Metazoa; phylum Chordata; class Actinopteri; order Lampriformes; family Lampridae; genus Lampris; species Lampris incognitus. Next base: position 378,465 of record NW_026611590.1, on the reverse strand, counting down.
GGTGGCAGCGGACTTCTTTTTTGTGGCAAAGAAGGAGGGCAGCCTGAGGCCTTACATAGATTATCGAATGCTACATAACATCACGGTGAAAAATAAATATCCACTCCCCCTTATGAGTTCCAGGTTCGAGCTACTCACTCACGCCACGGTGTTCACGAAGCTGGACCTGCGCAGCGCGTACCACCTGGTGCGCATCCGGGAAGGGGATGAATGGAAGACGGCCTTCAACACCCACCTAAGGCATTTCGAATACCTCGTTATGCCCTTCGGCCTCACCAACGCCCCGGCCGTCTTCAAGGCGTTGGTCAACGACGTGCTCCGGGACATGCTGAACACGTTCGCGGTGGTGTACCTGGATGACATCCTCGTGTTCTCCAGGACTGAGGAGGAACACCACCAGCATGTCCGCCTGGTCCTCCAACGGCTGCTGGAGAACAGGCTCTTCGTGAAAGCCGAGAAGTGCGTGTTCCACTCCGCCTCCGTGGAGTTCCTTGGCCACATCGTGGAGAAGGGGCTCGTCCGCACTGACCCCAGGAAGACCCGAGCGGTGGAGGAGTGGGCACGGCCCACTAACAGGACGCAACTCCAGCGCTTCCTGGGGTTTGCAAACTTCTACCGGCGCTTCATCAGGGGGTTCAGCCGTGTGGCCGCCCCCCTCACTGCACTCACCTCCAACCTCCGCCCCTTCTCCTGGACCACGGAGGCAGAAGCCGCCTTTTGGCCCTGAAGAGGCTGTTCACAACGGCTCCGGTGCTCGCCCACCCGGACCCGTGCAGGCAGTTCATCGTGGAGGTGGACGCATCGGACACGGGCATCGGAGCCGTCCTCTCCCAGCGGTCGGAGGAGGACCAGAAGATCCACCCGTGCGCCTTCTTCTCCCGGCGTTTCAGTCCTGCGGAGAAGAATTACGACATCGGCAACAGGGAGTTGCTGGCCGTCCACGCCGCCCTAGAGGAGTGGAGACACTGGCTGGAGGGAGCAGGGCAGCCGTTCATCGTATGGTCCGATCACAAGAACCTGACCTACGTGCGGACGGCTAAGAGGCTCAACCCCAGGCAGGCGCGCTGGGCTCTCTTCTTCAGCCGGTTCGACTTCACCCTCACCTACCGCCCGGGCACCAAGAACGTCAGGGCAGACGCCCTCTCCCGTCTGTTTCCCGAGGGGTCCCCTGACGCCCCAGACACCATCCTTCCCCCGGCCCGGGTGGTGGGTGTCGTCACCTGGGCCATCGGTGGTGAGAAGGGCCCAGCGCGCCCAACCCGACCCACGCAATGGACCCCGGAACCGGCTATTTGTGCCTCCCTGTGTCCGGCCCCAGGTGCTGGAGTGGGGCCACTCCAGCCATCTTGCTTGCCACCCCGGTGTCTACCGAACGGCGGCCTTCATCCGCAGGGGTTTCTGGTGGCCCACCATGGAGGCAGACACCAGAGAATTCGTGGCAGCCTGCACCACCTGCGCCCGCAGCAAGGCTCTCCATCGCCCTCCAGCAGGTCTCCTGCGCCCCCTTCCTGTCCCCGGCCGACCTTGGTCCCACATTGCCTTGGACTTTGTAACTGGCCTCCCCGTGTCGCAAGGCAATGACACCATTCTGACCATTGTCGACCGGTTTTCCAAGGCCGTCCCCTTTGTTGCCCTCACCAAACTCCCCTCTGCAGCCGAGACGGCGGACCTTCTCGTCTCCCACTTCGTCCGACCCCATGGGATTCCCCTGGACATTGTCTCTGACCGTGGTCCCCAGTTCACTTCGAAGGTATGGCAGGCCTTCTGTAAGGGGATTGGGGCCACGGTCAGCCTCTCCTCCGGGTATCACCCCCAGACCAATGGGCAGGCAGAGCGGGCCAATCAAGCCCTGGAGGCGGCTTTGCGTTGCGTTACCACCAGCAACCCCGCCTCCTGGAGCAAGTACCTGCCCTGGGTGGAGTACTCGTTCAACTCCATGGAGAGTTCGGCTACCGGTTTGTCCCCCTTCGAGTGTTCTCTTGGCTATCAACCTCCTCTGTTCCCCCATCAGGAGTTGGAGGTGGCGGTCCCGTCCACGAAGGCCCATCTCGTTTGGAAGACCGCCCGGGCCGCTCTGTTGCGAGCTACAGAGCGGGCCCGGCGCAGCGCCAACCGGCGGAGAGTGCCGGCTCCAGCTTATCGACCTGGCCAGAAGGTATGGCTCCTGGCCCGGGACCTGCCCTTCCCTACCATCAACCGGAAGCTGGCTCCCCGCTACGTCGGTCCCTACACCATCGACCGCATCGTCAACCCTTCGGCGGTGCGTCTCCATCTCCCTACCTCACTCAAGATCCATCCCGTCTTCCATGTCTCGCGCCTCAAACCGGTAGCCACCAGCCCCCTGTCTCCCCCTGTCCAAGCTCCTCCACCCCCCAGGATCCTCGACGGTGGTGACATGGTCTGGGATGTCGACCAGCTGCTCGCCGTACGCCGCCGGGGGCGTGGGTACCAATACCTGGTGGACTGGGTTGGCTATGGGCCCGAGGACCGCAGCTGGGTTCCCCGGTCCTACCTGGCCGACCCCGCACTCCTGGAGGAGTTCTATCGGGCCCACCCCAACGCCATCGGACGGTCGCCCGGTGTCTCCCGTAGGAGGGGGGGTCCTGTTGTGGTTACACCGCCCCGAGCTGCCTCCCCGGCACGTTCAAGCCACTCCCCCAGCTCGGACGTGCCGGAAACATCCCGAGCGCTGCACTGCACCAGGTGTTTGCCATCATCCATCAGGCACACCTGTGGCAATCAGGCAGCCTTCTACAAGAAGCCTCCCAGAACGTCTCTCTGTGCTTCGACGTACTGAACCCTGCGGTAAAGTTCTGACAAGCCCTCCAGCGTTCCTTGCATTCTGTTTATTCCCCAGTGTCTTACCTTCCTGTCTCTGTTTCCTCCCAAGACTCTCCCTCCGCGATTTCCACGGCTCCCCGCGTCTCCCTCGTCCCCAGCGACCTTCACGTTTTCTCCCCGGACCTCTCCTGCGATCTCCCCCCTTGTCCCTCTATCTGGAACCCTCCTTTCGGACTCGACTTCCCGGATCTCGGACCTGGACTTTCTCGGACAACCCCTCTTGGATCACGGACTGGACTTTCTTGCCAGGTGCACGCAGATTTTTTCAACACCTCCTGGTCATTTGCATACCGCACCACACATAGGCTAAAAACACTCACGCATAGTTATACACGCAAACCACGGGACACCACACATAGTTTATTCACACATCCCACTAACAGAACGCCTTTTTCACCATACATTTCCCTCCAACAATAAAATGACCGGGCGGCATCTCGGTGGCCTTCTAAGGCTCGTAAAAATCAAATTAACAGTCAAAAAAAAAAGCCAACATTAGTCCAACTCACCGAACAGCGGGCGACGTAGTTCTGCCGGACTCCGTCGAAAAGAGAGAATGGAGCTCCGCCTCTAAATATAAACTGGGAAATATGACACCACCTCCGGTAGATGGCACGCTCTCCGGAAAAGGCGGCCCCCCACGCCGTTGTCACGGGAAACGTGACGCGACATCCGGCAAACGAGCGCCCTCCCCATAGACGGAAAAAAACAGAAAGGGGGAGAAAAAAAGAAAAAAAAAAGAAAAAAAGGGACAGTGTGTTTTTTCCAGAGACGGGTTAGGGTTACAGTTACAGGACCGTGTGTCCGAGGAAAGTGACGTGTTGTTGACAAAATTGGAGTTTGGAGAGACTAGCTTGGCGACCTTCTTGGGCCAGATGGCGTAAGAGAGAGACCGAGTCACGGCTGCACTGCGTTGTGGTGGGGGCACAAAGCAGGAGGTCGTCGACGTACTGCCATAGGGTTGAGCCGCGCGTCAGCGTAAGTGTGCTAAGGCTGTCTCGAAGCGCCGCGTTGTAGATCGTGGGGCTTTCACAATAGCCCTGACACAGCCTTGTCCATGTGTAAGGCCGACCGTCAAATAGGAACGCAAACCAGAACAGGGACGCTGAAGAAAGCGTTGGCAGGGTCCACAACGGTATACCGCCGTGCAGAAGGGGGAACCTGAGACATAAGGGTGTAGGGATTGGGGACGCAGGGCGTGCGGGCCCTGACAGCTGCATTTACTGCCTGAAGGTCTTGAACGAACCTCCATTCAGTGGGCTGTCCGGGTGGGCGTATCTTCTTCACGGGGAAGATGGGAGTGGAAACCGGGGAGGTGGGGCAAGGGACAATTATGCCCTTGACACGCAAGGCATTGAATACAGGGCAGATGCCATTAACCGCTTCCGGTTTCAAAGGGTACTGAGGTTGGTGGGGACGGAAGTCGGATTTCGGGGTAATGATGACGGGCTCACAATTACGTATGAGACCTACATCCTATTTCCCGTCAGCCCAAAGATGGGAGGGGATGTTGTGAAGCTGCGGAGCAAGTGCAGTGTGTGTGTGTGTGTATGGGCCTCAGTCACTGATGGTGAGGGGGCGGAAAGAGCCAACATTCGTGGCGTCACCGCAACGGTGGCGCTGACGTCTACCCGGTATAATTTTAGTGAGGGGTACCAGTCGCGGGAAGAGTCGGCGGGAAGCCAATCTGACGCCAGAGAAGCTTGTCGCGCGAGTGGACCCGTATCTGTCCACTGGGAACCCCGTGGTTTTACCAAGGAGACGTGCGGGACCGAGTCATCAACCGAAAACAACGCAGTTTGGTCGTTGTCTAATGTACACGTGACATGAGCGGTGCAGTGTAGGTTGTCCGTTGTCATGTAGGTCGATGCGTCCCCTGTTGTGGTGTGTGAGCAAGGGAGCAGAGCCACTGTGTGTATTGGGAGGCGGTAGGAGCCCACATGTAGACCCGTAGAGGGAGGGCGGGGTTATGTGTATGCAAAAAAATATTCGCTGCTGGTAACGAAGTGATGTACAGCCCTGATGAGGTGGAAACAACAGAGATGCCCAGTTGGATCATGCCATCTCTATCCAACAATTTAAATGGGCAGTTATCAGAAATTAAAACAGGCAATTTTGTTGATGAGCTGTCATCCAGGCAAACAAGCGCACAGGAACGGATAATGGCTCCGTGACACACGTACCACTTGCAACAGTGGAGAGGACCGTTTGGCCGCTCCGTGTTAACCGTGGCCGGCCGATAGGCGGTTCTCACCACCGTTCGTGTGGCTCCAGTGTCTAACAAGAAAGGCAGCCCAGCATTTGCAAGACGCAAGGTTATCATTGGCAGTTTTCGGAAAGCTAGCTCATGAGATACATACTGTCCAACTGGGGAAGCTAACAGCAAAGCAGAGTCTTCATTGCAAATCAGTGTATTTGGTTGTGTCTGTGCATTCATACGACCTGATGTGGCAGCAGATGTGTCCAGGACCCCCCCCTCCTCCTCCCATGTCGCCTGTCAGTCCGAACCCCGGTATGAGCCTCCCCGTGGGGCCCACTGGTTGTGAGGTCCGTTGCTCCATCCTCGGCCTCTTCCGCGCCTTTGGTTGATGCCCTTCACGGAGTGGACAGGGTTCAGCCCAGTGACCAGGCTGGCCACATGTGAAGCAGCAGTCGTCACCCGGTTGGGGGCCGCTGGGCTGGGCGTGTTGTCACGGGTTCTGACATCGTGAACGGTCCCCGGGTCTGTCCTGTTGCACAGGTTAGTAGGGTGAAGGAAGCCGCTGCAGCGCCATGGAGGAGAGAGAGAGAGGTGCGATGTTTGTCCTGAGCCTGCCTTGCCTTCTGTTCTTCTTCCTTTTTCTGCATTTGATCGTGGGCATGATCAGCATGTCTCAGCAAGTCTTCCAGTCGTCTCTTTCCGTATCCTACGCAGTGTGTTTCTATGGCTTTCCTAACTCCGTCCTGCAGGCCGGCCAGGAAATGTTTGCAGAGGTGAGTTTCCCATTGGCCTCTCGCCGTGGACGGGGGAGAGAGAACTGGTGGCGGTTGGGGTGTTGGTGGTGGTGGTGGTGTCAGACGGGGTGTCGGTGGTGGTCCCAGGATCGGTCTCATGGCGCCGCGTTGTTGGACAGGTTGTTGGACGCACCCGGAGTCGTCAGAGGGGTGTCCCAGAGACATCGCTATGAGCTGCGGATATAAGGAAGACAAAAGGAGAGAGAGAGGCTGGCTGCCATGTGAGTATGGCGGAGGGGTGGATGTCAGAGATGGATTAGGAGAGGTGTGTGAGAACGGGTCTTTGGTTGATACGTGAGCTGTCGTATCTCTGTCTTTGTCCGAGTCGTCGCTGCGCGTCATAGTCCTCTGTAGCCTTTTTCTTTCCCTACTTTCACACTCTTTCTCCCACATTCCCAAAATTCTTTCTTGCTCTGCCATATACTCTAACCATGTTGTAGGAATCTTTTTCCTTTCTAAGACCTTCGCTTTTCCCTTTTCCATGGACTGTCGGACTTTCATTAGTTTATTCTTGCTCAAAGTTCCTTCAACAGGAAACCCATGATCCTGCATCCAGTTTAAAATATATTTTACCGAGTCTTCACCATATTTCCTTATCACTCATTATCTGATAGATCGGACCCTCCATATCTATCGGGGGCGGTTTACTGCCCTTTTTTCCCTTTTATTTTCTTTTTTTCCCCTCAAAATTCACTTGATCCTACCAAATGACCACTTCTATTAGTGCGAGACCGAGGGTGAACAGCCGCTTAATTGTCAGTGCACGACCTCATCTGGTTTCAATAGTACGCGTTTTAAATGATCATTTTATCCTTTAAAGAATTCTGCTTACCCGTGCGATGAATCTCCCAGGGTTTTGCTGAGGGATCTCAGCGACACCGAACAAACGGACCACCCGCCTCTCCCTTTCTTCTTCTCAAACCTGGTGAGGTTATTGGGAGATCGGTGACTATGTTCTTGTCCCGAGATGATCAGTCAGCCGGTTGTCCGTCTGGCGGGGCGACGTGAGATCCCGCTTCTGACACCAAATTGTTGTGGATTTTCCTTTATCCTTTTAATGGGCTCTTGCCCCAGCAACCTCTGGGGAGAATAATCATCGGACAAATATTGAAGCAAACAGAGAATCTTTAATGCATCTGCAGATGGAGAGACATAAGGCCACACAGAGGTTCGTCTGTGAGGATATGCTCTGCCTCTGAGCTGGAGATAGTGGTTTTTTATACAACAGTCCGTCGCGTCATACACTATGTTTCCTGCGTCAACTAAGGTGTAATCTTACAAAGGTATGAAGGAAACATCTACGTTAATCACGTTCTGTGCCTCGTGAGTGTCTGTACGCCTGTTGCACTTGTCTTTTGCTGTACCTGGCCGTTCCTGGGATGCGGCAACGGGGAGGCAAGCATAGTAACAGTTGCTATGTGGCCCCATGGAAGGTACGCATGAGAACAATGGTTATGTGTGTCTGCAGTGAGTGAGAAGTTTCATACACACAGACAAGTGGAAAACTACAGAGTACATACGGAGTGCATATGGAGATCATTTTGTACTCCACATACATCACCAACATCCTGCTCAGCTCTCCCCTTCTCAGCCTCCTCCTGCTCAGCTGCACCACTCTCCTCTCAGAGCCTCACCGCAGCCACATCGTCATGACACGACTGGTACGAATGCCATTGCGAGGTACTTGGTGCGCCGAGAGCTTGTGAATTCCGGTCTCATCCAGTTCAACGAGCGCCCAGAAAATTATTGGGCATGGAAGTCCTCTTTCTTCAACGCCATTGAAGGACTGAACTTAACTGCCAGCAAGGAGCTCGACCTCTTGACAAAGTCGTTAGGAAAAGAGTTCTCAGAGCACGTTACAAGGATTCGCTATGTGCACGTCGCCGACCCTGTAGTGGGCCTACAACATGTCTGGGAACGCCTAGAAGAGTGCTCCCCTGAAGTGATCGAGAGAGCGCTCTTCGAGAGGATAGAGAACTTTCCAAAAATCTCTCAGAAAGACCCCGTAAAGTTGAGGGAACTGGGAGACCTGCTGATGGAGTTAGACTCTGCTAAGTGTGAGGGCTACCTGCCGGGGCTCTCGTACCTGGACACCGCCAGGGGTGTCAACCCGATCGTTGAGAAGCTGCCACACAGTCTACAAGAGAGGTGGATAACTAAGGGTTCCCAGTACAAAGAGCAGCACCATGCCCCCCCCCCCATTCACCTTCTTCGCAGACTTCCTCTGCAGCGAGGCACACAGAAGAAACGACCCCAGCTTTACTCTCCCTTCAGCTCCCTCGAAAACGTCCAACAAGTCCTCCACAGGGTTCTCAAAACATGAGCGATCAGAAAAGGAATCAAGACACGCCAAAACGAATGTCTCCACCCACAAGACAGAGGTCTCAACAAACCGCTCAGCTTCTCAGTCACGCAGTTCGAGCAGCATGCCTGGCGACAAAGGGAAACAATGTCCCATCCATCAGAAGCGCCATCCTCTAAAGAAATGTCGGGGTTTTTGAAGCAAGTCTCTTGAGGAGCGCAAAGCCTTTCTGAAAGAGAATGGTGCCTGCTACAGGTGTTGCTCCTCCACAACTCACTTGGCGAAGAACTGTAAGGCAACTTTGAAGTGCAGCGAATGTGAGAGCGATGACCATATAGCGGCGCTCCACCCTGGACCTCCTCCACGGGACAAAAAAGACAAGGACCCCACCTCAGAGCATGGCGGGGAGAGTGAAGAGGAGGCGCCTCCACCAGCAGTCACCTCTAAATGCACAGCACACCCAGACAGAGCTAGTAACGTCTACATCGTCCTGGACGACCAGAGCAACAGATCTCTGGCGAGGTCTGATTTCTTCCACCTCATCCAAATCAGAGGTTCAGACTCACCGTACACCCTGCGTACATGTGCAGGAGTCACCGATACATCTGGAGGAAGAGCCACAGGGTTCTTGGCGGAGTCGTTGGATGGAAAAAACAAGTGTGCTGCTTCCAACACTCATTGAGTGCAACCATATGCCTGACGATCGGTCAGAAATCCCGACCCCAGAAGCTGCACAGCACCACAGCCACCTGAAGTCCATCGCTCGCAGAATCCCTCGCCTGGACCCTGATGCCCAGATCCTGATACTTCTGGGACACCACATCCTTCAGGTCCACAAAGTCAGGGAGCAACGCAATGGTCCTCCCAGCGCCCCCTATGCCCAACGTCTAGACCTGGGTTGGGTGGTTATAGGGGACGTGTGCCTGGGTTCAGCCCACAAGCCAGCAGCTGTGACTTCCTATCGCACCAGCGTGCTAGAAAACGGAAGGCCATCTCTCCTCACTCTGTGCCCCAACCGTCTCCAGGTCAAGGAAAGGTTCCTCCTTACAGCATCAAACATGACACCCCAGTCCCTGATGACGACAAAGTGGGGCTTTCCATCGAAGATCGTCTGTTCCTGGAGTTCATGGACAGAGAGATGGTGATGGACGACACCAACAGCTGGGTGGCGCCTCTCCCATTCCGATCCCCTCGTCGACGGCTCCCGAACAATCGAGACCAAGCTCTCAGCAGACTTACCTCTCCCCGCCGCACCCTGGAAAGAAAGCCTAAGATGAAAGCCGACTTCGTCACACCTTCATGCAAAACATCTTTGATCGCGACCAGGCTGAGTTGGCCCCACCACTACCGGAGGGAAGTGAGTGCTGGTACTTACTTATCTTCGGCGTCTACCACCCTCAAAAGCCAGACAAGATCAGGGTTGTCTTCGATTCCAGCGCTCAACATCACGGCATCTCCCTGAACGATGTGCGTGCTACTTACCGGCCCGGATCTGAACAACAGCTTGCTGGGAGTCTTGCTGCGCTCCCGAAGAGAAACAGTGGCTGTCATAGCGGACATCGAGCAGATGTTTCACAGCTTCGTCGTTCGAGAAGACAACAGAGATTTCTTGTGTTTCCTGTGGTTCAACAACAACGACCCCAACCGAGAGATTGCCGAGTATCGCATGAAAGTCCACGTATTCGGCAACTCACCATCCCCAGCTGTCGCCATCTATGGACTTCACCGAGCAGCAGAACACAGCTCCAGGGAACACGGAATGGATGCCAAGCACTTAGTGGAACGCGACTTCTACGTCGACGACCGCCTCGCTCTGGCTGGGTTGCGTCCCGAGGGGCAGCCGTGAGTAGAGGGAGGAGTCGTTGGCAGCTTGACTGGAGGTGGCCACTTGCTGTGTATTTAGCATAGCAGCACACTCAGCTGCTCCCTCAACCTGTAGTGCGATGGTAATTGCTCTGGACAGCAGCAGATCGTCTTTTTCCAGCAGGAGAGTCTCACGCACCTTTGCGTTGTTGGTGTGTTCGATTAGCTGGTCGCGAACCATCTCGTCCTGAAGCGCGCCAAACTTGCATGAGCTAGCTAGCCCTCGCAAATTAGCTACGTACTGCCGCACAGACTCACCAGGCAGTTGGTGTCGCTGACGGAATATAAATCGCCGAAGGAGGGCACTCTGTGGAGCAGCGAAATGGGTGCTCATAAGTCCCACAGCTTCGTCAAAGTTTGTGACGTTCCCCAGAGTCCCGAGCACACGATGACCCTCTGCTCCCAAGCAGTGTAGCAACAGAGCCGTCTTCCTAGCCTGGCTCACGTCGTCGAGCCCTGAGGCGATGATGTAATTTTCAAAACTATGTAGCCAGCGAGTCCATGGTACCGGAGGCTCGCCAGGTAACGCCAGGAAGGGGGCAGGTGGTGGGAGAGAGATATCAGCCATCCTCGTCGCCAATATTGTATTGAGAAATCACGTCAGGACACAGCGCTGTCGCTCGACACAACCTCTACGTTGCATTCTTTATTTAGACTGACACAGCATCACAGGCAGACCCGATCAAACAACCCAGAGCCCGCAGGCATCACCAAGCGATCCCAGCACAATAGAACAGCACCAAATCAAATGCAGCACTGTCGATGTGTGCAGACATAACAAGGGGCTTACCAGCGTTTCCCATTGGAAGTAACAACCCCTTTCAGCCCGCGATTTAGCAAACACCGTTCACATGTGTCGCACCGGGCATTCATGCAGCATAAGCCTCGGTTTGTAGCTAAGAGCCGTTCACAATGTGCTGCACGAGGCCTACCTACACATGTTGCTAGTGCTAGCTAACGGTAGCTAGTACAAGAAGTGAATCTCTTGTGCTGCTTAGCTACGGGTGCTTAATAGTGACGAGCATAATCGTTCAATAAACATTAGGCTCACATGCATCGAAACTGACGATATTAAATGATTCCAAGTAGAAAATTCAACAAGCCAACTAGCTAGATAGCATTTGCCTTGGCGTGGGACTGACAAGCTAGCATAAGCTAACGTGAGCTAGTGAAAATTCGCACACATTAAAATGACATCTGGATGTAACGTTATATGTATATAGACATCTCCGATATCGTTATGCAAGCAGGTGAGCGGCTAACGTTAAACCGGAATTAAGCAAGCGAGACTGTGTGGCTAGCTAGAATTAGCAGGCCCCGTTTATAGCAGCTAGCAGCAGGTCTGTCTTCTAACGTCAGCGTAGCCAATCGCTCGGTTGGTTGTCGGTGTGATAACGTGGCAATATTCGCTAACTTTTAAAAAAAAAAAAATTCGCTAACTAACGTTAGCTAGCTTATGCTAGCTAGTCGTTTCCTAGCCAGGCTAGCTAGCTATGAACGTATAAACTGCCGTGCGATAACGTTATAATTAGCTTTAATCAGTCACTTAAAAATCACACCCGAGTGTGCCAAAATGTTACAAAAACATGTCGATATTCAATGTTTACTGGGCTTTTTCGCGCTTCGGCTCACTTCTTACCGAGAAATTGGCACTTGGCACAAGTTGGCCGTGAACTTGACTTCTCCTCAGGGCTCCAAGCAGTGAAAAGAAAAATGGCATAAAATCAAGAGATTTTGAGAACCAAAGTTTGGCTACGTCAGTAGTCACGTGACATACTGGATGGAAAAATAGTCTTTGGTTTTAAGTCAGTCAAATACATTGAACCAATGAGGCCCTGATTTCCATTGAATTAAAGTGATTTTAATACATATATAGACCCAAAATATCATAAATACCATTATATCGGGTCCAATCAAATAAAAAACACGCTTTAATTGAATGGCAGCATATGATCACTTTTTACTGTGTGGATGCAAACAGTGAAACTTATGTAACCCCTTTTTCACTGGCGGGTGAAGTAATACTTGGAGTAGTATTGGTCGAGGATCAATGACCACACCGGGTTATAGAACTCAGGTTTAATCGTGGCTCAGTAGGCAGACGTAATAACCATACGTGGTAGTGGTGTAACCATAATAACAGTCCGGGTAGTACATAGCACCTATTGTAGTTCCAGTGGATATACATGGCGTTATATCACTACAACCAGCTGCACTGATGTTTGCTCGGGAGCTACAGACGCCTGTGGATCTGGTCTTTGGCAAGCCGCCAAACCCACCAGTACGAGTGCCGCCGGGCCAGGACTATGTAGACGCACTACAGGACCGGATGGAGGCTCCTCATCAGCTGGCTCCAGAAAATATGGCTTCTGCAGGGGAAAGGCAGAAGAGAGCCTATGATGTACGTTGCCACTGCAAAGAGTACCAGCAGGGGGACAACGTATGGGTGTATAACCCACGGCGAACGAAGGGACGGTCCCCAAAGCTGAACAGCAACTGGGAGGGGCCCTGCCTCATCCTGAAGAGGATCTCAGAGGTCATCTATAGAGTGAAGCTCCACAGCCGCCCTCGGATAGTCATCCTTCACCAAGATCGCCTCGCACCTTACTTAGTACAGACCAGGCTACCGGGGTCCAGGGAGGGGGTAAGGACACTGCTGGATCAAGCCAACCTCCCTGGATGTCAGCAAGGAGCTACCATTAGAGCACCTTGTTTTGGGCCAGGGAGGGGGCGGGGACACTGGGTTTACAGAGCTGGCCAGGAATGGAAACAGCGGTGACGTCGACGTCGACGGTGGGGGCTCAGACCCAGCGGATGCAGAGCCGCCCCCGTCATCCATCAGCAGCCCGCGGCAAGGAGCAGCCCGGGATGGGAGAGCTGCTCGGCGGAAGAAACCCTCATGGTGGATGGACCCATCCACATGGGATTCGGGTTAGGCCAACGGGACGTTGGTCTTTCAAGGAAGGAGGCAGTGTGGCGAATTCAACTAGAGTGTTCCTGCTCCAAGTTCATTTGCATGTTACCCACGATGCAACTGAAATGTCGATGTTTTGGTTATGTTGTGGGCTATTGAACACGTTAAAAACGGGCATATCTGTTACAGATAGCGGGGATGCGGTGCAAGGTGATGGGGACGTTACGAGAGAAGTTGATTAGACAACATGCTATTTCCCACCATGAGGGTAAAGAGTAGGCAAATAGATAAGGTCGCTTCTGTGGCCAAGAAAAGGATCAAGCTGAGACCAAAACGAATTTGTGACTGTTATGACTAGCTTGGCTTGCGGTCATTAAAAGCTTGCTTGTTAACTCTGAAAGGTTTGCTGAGAAGTCCATTATTTGACCACGTCAAAATATCATCATGTTGATTTTATGTCAACCCATTTGGCCCCGTTACACTGGGAGGAGCCATTACATATGAAGCCCCTGCCCCCCCCCCCAAAAAAAACAAACAAAAACAAAACAAAAATAAAAAATGATGTCAGTCATTTATTTGCGACTGTTGTGCGGACTGTGTGTGTTGAGCAGCGACCCCCGGTACACCCTTGTTACAGTCGTTTTTGCTGACCCGGAAGTTGTACTGTCAAGCAAGCGCCACAAACAACGCGCGCGGACAGCCTGGACACGGCAGCACTGGCACATCCTACAAGATTAATAAAGTGTGAGTATTAATCATATACGTTTTGATGCAAGCTGTGCCTTGCCCCTTTCAGGAGAGGGCTTAATGGGTATTGTGTGTGTGTGTGGGGGGGTGATGTAGACGCAGCCGTGTGTGTGTGTGTGTGTGTGTCTGTGTATTTTCTGTTTGTAGCCGCAGCCGCGGAGACTCTAGTTTGCCGACAGATAGGAAGGTAGCCACCGTTACCAGTGATGATTTGTATGCATCACGGGGAGGGAGGGAGGGAGGCTGCCGTGTGTTAAATGGGACTGCAGTGCAGTGCAGTGGCCGGCCCGTTCTCCACCGCAGAGTTGGTCCGGACTCTTTATGAAGTTGTTACCAGCTACGAGCCAGGCTAAGCTAAATAGACTAGCGAGACACCCACCAGAGGCTTCCAACTACGGTTCGGAGCCGCGACGCTGGAGAGGTAACAGTACTAGACGTGCTGCTGCACTAGACGTTTTGTTGTTTTGTTGTGTTAAGTTACAAGTAAAGCTGAGCGTCGCTGTGTAAGTTAGCTTTTACCTAATCAACGTTAGCCAACTTGCTAAGTAGGCTGTTGCTCTGCGTGCGCGTTTTCATTTTTGGGGTAGCATGCGGCGATAGCTTTTGTTAAAAAGCATGCTAATTTGCCCTGGGAATCAGTGGAGGCTGATGGAAGTGCCCCATTTGTATCTTAACTGTCATCTTCTTCTCTCTATAGACACTGTGGGACCTGAGCAGGACCCAAACAGACCTCACCTACGATGCAGTCCCAGGTAGACCAGTATAGTATGGTCTATAATAGCAGATCATGATCCAGCTCAAGGTTATTGTAGTTCACTAAAACTGAACTAAAACCAGGTGTGAAAAGAGAAGAAAAAAAACAAAAAAAAACGTTTCAGTTCACTGAAATAAAAATAAAACTTGACTTTAGAGGAGCAAGAAGAGGAAGCGAGTGAAGGCAGAGCCGAAGATCAAATGGTGGAAGTTGAAGAAGGAAAACTGTTGTGTGGAGTTCAGGCAGGGGTTAAGACAGGCACTGGGTGGATAGTGGAGAGTTGCCGGACGGCTGGGCAACCACTGCAGAAATAGTGAGGGAGACAGCTAGGAAGGTACTTGGTGTGTCGGCAGGACAGAGGAAGGAAGACAAGGAGACTTGGTGGTGGAGTGAGGAAGTACAGCAAAGTATACAGAAGAAGAGGTTGGCAAAGAAGAAATGGGATAGTCAGAGAGATGAAGAAAGTAGACAGGAGTACAAGGAGACACAACTTAAAGCTAAGAGAGGTGGCAAAGGCAAAAGGCGTATGGTGAGTTGTATGACAGGTTAGACACCAAGGAAGGAGAAAAGGACTTGTACCGATTGGCTAGACAGACGGACCGAGCTGCAAAGGATGTGCAGCAGCTTAGGGTGATGAAGGATAGAGATGGAAATGTGCTGACGAGCGAAGAGAGTGTGCTGAGAAGGTGGAAGGAGTACATTGGGGGGCTGATGAATGAAGAAAATGAGAGAGAGAGAGCAGGTTGGATGATGTGGGGATAGTGAATCAGGAAGTGCAGTGGATTAGCAAGGAGGACGTGAGGGCAGCTATGAAGAGGATGAAGAGTGGCAAGGCAGTTGGTCCTGATGACATACCTGTGGAGGCATGGAGATGTTTAGGAGAGATGGCAGTGGGGTTTTTAACTAGATTGTTTAACTCAATCTTGGAAAGGGAGAGGATGCCTGAGGAGTGGAGAAGAAGCATACCGGTACCGATTTTCAAGAACCAGGGCGATGTGCAGAACTGTAGCAACTACAGAGGTATAAAGTTGATCAGCCACAGCATGAAGATTTGGGAAAGAGTAATCGAAGCTAGGTTAAGAGGAGGAGAGGTGACGATTAGCGAGCGGCAGTATGGTTTCATGCCACGAAAGAGCACCACAGATGCGATGTTTGCTTTGAGAGTGTTGATGGAGAAGTATAGAGAAGGCCAGAAGGAGCTACATTGTGTCTTTGTAGATTTAGAGAACGCATAAGCCAGGGTGCCGAGAGAGGAGATGTGGTATTGTATGAGGAAGCCGGGAGTTGCCGAGAAGTATGTAGGAGTGGTGCAGGATATGCACGTGGAAGTGTGAGAGTGGCGAGGTGACAGATGGGTTCAAGGTGGAGGTGGGATTACATCAAGGATCGGCTCTGAGCCCCTTCTTGTTTGCAATGGTGATGGACAGGTTGACGGATGAGATCAGGCAGGAGTCTCCATGGACGATGATGTTCGCGGATGACATTGTGATCTGTAGCGAGAGTAGGGTGCAGGTGGAGGAGAGCCTGGAGATGTGGAGGTATGCACTGGAGAGAAGAGGAATGAAAGTCAGTAGGAGCAAGACGGAATACCTGTGTGTGAAAGAGAGGGAAGACAGTGGAATGGTCAGGAGTGGAGGTGACGAAGGCATATGACTTTAAATACTTGGGGTCAACAGTCCAAAGTAACGGGGAGTGCAGGAGAGACGTGACGAAGAGAGTGCAGGTAGGGCGGAGAAGAGTGTCAGGAGTGATTTGCGACAGAAGGGTGCCAGCAAGAGTTAAAGGGAAGGTTTACAAGATGGTTGTGAGACCAGCTATGTTGTATGGTTTGGAGACAGTGGCACTGACGAAAAGACAGCAGGAGGCGGAGCTGGAGGTGGCAGAGTTGAAGACGCTAAGGTTTTCACTGGGAGTGACGAAGAAGCACAGGATTAGGCACGATTATATTAGAGGGACCGCTCAAGTTGGACGGTTTGGAGACAAAGCAAGAGAGGCAAGATTGAGATGGCTTGGGCATGTGTGGAGAAGGATGCTGAATATGGAGCTGTCAGGGAAGAGGAGAAGAGGAAGGCCAAAGAGGAGGTTTATGGATGTGGTGAGGGAGGACATGCAGGTGGCTGGTGTGATAGAGGAAGATGCAGAAGACAGGAAGAAATGGAAACGAATGATCCGCTGTGCCGACCCCCAACGGGAGCAGCCGAAAGTAGTAGTAGTAGACTTTAGAGGAAAAAACAAATAAACAAACAAACAAACAAACAAACAAAGTGAAACGATATTGTGCACTTTCAAAAGTAACTAAGATAAAATCCAAATGTTCCTCTTCGGCAGTCTGTCAAAACGATGATGACTGTGATGCAGTTTAAGCGGAGCAAGTTCACCTGTGTGTCATCAGGCCCGCATTAGAGTGACAATATCGAAATAATAGTGAAGAAGAAGACAAAAACAAAGTAAAAAAAAAGTATGGGAGAGCATGGTGAGGGCTGGTCTTGGTTTGTGCCTGCCTAGATGTGTCTATCTGAGCAGTTGGCATTGGTCTGACTTACTGTACCCTTACTGTCTTTCAGCCAATGGAGTATCTTTTCCGGGATGACTGCACTGATGCCGATCCCGAGGATGGAGTGGTTGGTGGTGGTGTCCGAGATCCCTTGCCCCCTGTCAGAAGTGAACCTCGCTGCCCTTCAGGGATTAATAAATCTCATGACATCGACCTGGTGTGATCAGGAGCTCTATATTCAGACAGTTGATCTTGTGCGAAGACTGTGTTCTTGAAGATGACAGTCCCAGGTCCCACATTTTGCAATTTTGTCCCCTCCTTTGGTAGCAAGAAATATTTTTGCTCTTTCTGTCTCTGGCCACTGAGGATGGTAAGATTCATCGATTCACACTGGTGAAGCTAGCCAGCCAGCCAGCCTTTCAGCCAGCCAGTCTGTCAGCCAGCCAGTCTGTCAGCCAGCCAGCCAGTCTGTCAGCCAGCCAGCCGCATGCATGTTCAAGATTTTGACTGCACCGTTAAAACAAGTGTGCACCGGGTACAATTTGGGATGAAACTAGTGAAAATGCCTGTTTGTGAAAGGTCTAAGTGTGTGTGTGTGTGTGTGTGTGTGTGTGTGTGTGTGTGTGTACACTTATTTGCTAGTGCAGGGGTCCAAAGCAGTCCACAGCTCAGGAGCAGAAAGTGATGGTAATAATGTTCGTTGTTTCAGAGCATTAAAACAAAGTGGATTCGGGCGTTCGTGTTGTCGTGACGCAGATTCAAGCCTGTGGTGCGTCTGCTTTAGTTTGGGGGTAAAAATGACGACTTGACTTGTGAAAGTCTTTCTGTCACACTGATGACGCGCTGCTTGCTGTTCAGTGAAGTGTTCTAGTACAACAATGTGCACACTTGAGTGTTGAACTCCTGTTCACGGTCAGTAGGTGAACTTGACATACACTTAAAAGGGTCCTTTTAAAGGTGCAGCGTTGCGGTCGGCATCACTGATACGTGCCAGCATGAAATGCATATTTGAAATGGGCAGAAGGAGGGAATTAAGTACCCCAATTTAATTCCCCAAAACGTGTTGAAACTGAATTTGTGATGACGGACAAACCCACCGCCCTCTGCTGGCTCCGTCCCTTTGGAAATGTGGGGGACATTCAAGTTTGGCTATGCAAAGTTGACTTTGTTTCCCCTTGTTGTTTTGACTTGACTAAGTAGTAAATTGTGTCGCTAATAACTCGAAATGTATAGCAAACAAATGTCAACAGCTTGGAAACATGTTGTTATTCTTTTCTGCCTTAACATGACACTGGCAAACAGCACATAAAGGAAGCGTGTTAGGTGGTAAACCCTTTAAGACACGTTTATACATCCTATCAACAAAGCCTGCGCCACATTTGATGGCTGTCGCCATAGCTTCCTTACATTCACAGTATTTCACCCAATGTGCAGTGGGAAATGTGACGGCGTGGCGCTAACAAGTGGAAAACAAATCTGCCATCCGTTCCACACGTGTGGTCGAAGCGGACGGTGATGTTAGCGAAAGTAGTAATGAATAAATAAATAGATAAACAAATAAATGTTATGCGTGCGGTACGGACGAAGACTCGGCACTCGGACAGACTTCACTGGTCTTTAATGTAACATTGTCTTATCTTGCAGACGTCCACGTGTACACGGCTACAACTCTCTAGCAACGGAACAACGCTCTTCCTCGAGGCAAGTATACATATAGTATATGTATAGAAGGTTGTGTAGAGAAGGTTGGATGATGTAGGGATAGTGAATCAGCAAGTTCAGTGGATTAGCAAGGAGGAAGTGAGGGCAGCTATGAAGAGGATGAAGAGTGGCAAGGCAGTTGGTCCTGATGACATACCTGTGGAGGCATGGAGATGTTTAGGAGAGATGGCAGTGGGGTTTTTAACTAGATTGTTTAAGTCAATCTTGAAAAGTGAGAGGATGCCTGAGGGGTGGAGAAGAAGCATACCAGTGCCGATTTTCAAGAACCAGGGCGATGTGCAGAACTGTAGCAACTACAGAGGTATAAAGTTGATCAGCCACAGCATGAAGATTTGGGAAAGAGTAATCGAAGCTAGGTTGAGAGGAGGAGAGGTGATGATTAGAGAGCAGCAGTATGGTTTCATGCCACGAAAGAGCACCACAGACGCGATGTGTGCTTTGACAATGTTGATGGAGAAGTATAGAGACTGCCAGAAGGAGTTGCATTGTGTCTTTGTAGATTTAGAGAAAGCATACGACAGGGTGCCAAGAGAGGAGGTGTGGTATTGTATGAGGAAGTCGGGAGTTGCAGAGAAGTATGTAGGAGTGGGACAGGATATGTATGAGGAAAGTGTGACAATGGTGAAGTGTGCAAGGTTGGAATGACAGATGGGTTCAAGGTGGAGGTGGGATTACATCAAGGATCGGCTCTGAGTCCTTTCTTGTTTGCAATGGTGATGGACAGGTTGACGGACGAGATCAGGCAGGAGTCTCCATGGACGATGATGTTCGCGGATGACATTGTGATCTGTAGCGAGAGTAGGGTGCAGGTTGAGGAGAGCCGGGAGAGGTGGAGGTATGCACTGGAGAGAAGAGGAATGAAAGTCAGTAGGAGGAAGACGGAATACCTATGCGTGAATGAGAGGGAGGACAGTGGAATGGACAGGATGCAAGGAGTGGAGGTGACAAAGGCATATGAGTTTAAATACTTGGGGTCAACTGTCCAAAGTAACGGGGAGTACAGGAGAGAGGTGAAGAAGAGAGTGCAGGCAGGCAGGGTGGAGTGGGTGGAGAAGAGCGTCAGGAGTGATTTGCGACATAAGGGTACCAGCAAGCATTAAAGGGAAGGTTAACAGGATGGTTGCGAGACCAGATACGTTATATGGTTTGGAGACAGTGGCACTGACGAAAAGACAGCAGGAGGCAGAGCTGGAGGTGGCAGAGTTGAAGATGCCAAGATTTTCACTGGGCGTGACGAAGAAGGACAGGATTAGGAACGATTATATTAGAGGGACAGCTCAAGTTGGACGGTTTGGAGACAAAGCAAGAGAGGCAAGATTGAGATGGCTTGGACATGTGTGGAGGAGAGATGCTGGGTATATTGGGAGAAGGATGCTGAATAGGAAGCTGCCAGGGAAGAGGAAAAGAGGAAGGCCAAAGAGGAGGTTTATGGACGTGGTGAGGGAGGACATGCAGGTGGCTGGTGTGACAGAGGAAGACACAGAAGACAAGAAGAAATGGAAACGGATGATCCGCTGTGGCGACCCCTAACGGGAGGAGCCGAAAGTAGTAGTATATATATATATATGTGTGTGTGTGTGTATACATATACTATATACATATACACACACACACACACACACACACACACACACACATATATATATATGTATATAGCGGCCCCTTACCGATGGGCTCCAACACTGGTAAATGCCTTAATTGTCAAAGGTGGGATACTACACCCCCTTCCCTTTTAAGGTAAGAATACAATCAACAACAGTGTCAACAATCATATAAGTTTCACCAGCTTCATAAAGGATTAGAGTAAAACAGATAAGTAATCTTAAAGCACGTTTTTTTTAAACATGTTAAAGTTCATCAAGTTCAGAGTTCAATCTTCTACACTAAACAGTAGTCTCCTTTGTTTGCCTCTTTTCCCTGATCGTGATTTCCGGCAGCAAATATGCCAGTGTTGTTTGTTTTGAAGCTGGTGAAGGTAGTGTACATTATTTGCAAGATATTTACAAGTTATGTGTAGCTATTTCCATGTCACTTTAATGGACTATGTGAACACTGTAGCCTGTTTTATGTCTGTGGCTGTATAATATGAGTTATATAGCATACAGTAACTGGTCTCATCTTCTGTGTCATTTCACTTTTACAAATGTATTCTTTCATGGGGATGACGACAACATTAAAGAGCATTCAACTTCACTACAGCCTCCGACTTTCTCTTGAAGCCTGTTCGCTATCTGTCAATTTGTATGCATCAAGGATAGGCAACATGGTCCAGAAAGGTCCGGTGTGGTTGCAGGTCTTTGTTCCAACCAATGAGTTATGTAACCAGCAGCATAGAACACCATAGGACTGCCCCCGTTACAGTTACACACCTGAGTCTACAAATCAAGGTCCTTAGCAAAGATTATTGGTTGACTAATAGAATGAGGTGTGTAACTGCTTGGTTGGAACAAAGACCTGTCAGGGTCTGTCGTGTGTCAGTTTCCCGTTATATTTTGATAGTCTTGTCTCTGTGTTCACGTCCTGTTCCCCGTGTGATTACCTGTCCCGGCCCTTATGTGTTTCACCTGTGCCTCGCTATCCCTTCCCTCCTGTGTGTATTTAACCAGTGCTCCCCTGTGTGTCAGTGCCAGATTGTCTTGTCTCCTAGAGCAGCATTCCAGCATTTCATGTTAGAGAGTATCCCCGTGTCTGACTGTTTCGTTCCTGGTTTCCGAGTCTCAGTCTCCTGTTTTGGTACCGTCGCCTGTTTGTTAGTCCGCCTGGTTCTTGAAGCCTTGTGCCTGCCGATTTTGTACCGCTGCCTGTCTGATTGCCTTTCTGGATTTTGACCCTTGGACCGAATTATAGACCCTGAGAACTGGTTACTGTCTGCCTGCCTGCATTTGTGTCGGCCAGTCTCTGTGTTCTTGATAGAACAATCTGGCCAAGATGGACACAGCAGAGCAGGACTCCGTGCTCGCTACCCTCGAAGTGCAGGAGCGTCGGCTCCGACAACAGGAGGAGAAGATTGAACAGGTGCGTCTGGCTGTGGCAGAAGCTTCCCAGCGCAGTGAAGCGGTGTGCGGCACAGTTACCGCTCAAGTCAACTACGTCATCGGACAGCTTCAAGCCATGGGCTCAGCCACTCACCCCTCTCAGTCAGCTGAAACCCCTGCGCCGGCCTCATCGTCAGCTCCGGCACCAGAACCGCCTCTGGCTCCTGCTCCTCCCTCAGAAGTCAGACCCGTCAGGCTCTCCAGTCCGGAAAGATTCTCTGGGGAATCCGATGACTGCCGCCCCTTCCTCTCTCAGTGCGAGCTCCACACACACACAATATGTACACTATATGTATAAAAGTTTTGGGATAACTGACCATTACACCTACGGGAGCTGTAATGACATCTTAGTCTAAATCCATAGAAAGCCATATTCCACGAAGCTCCCGGCGCACAGTTTTTGTGCCGATGTTAATGCCAGGGGAAGTTTGGATCCCTGCAGAGTCAACAGAGCGTTGGCGACTTGAGTTGCTGTTGTCCTTAAAGGCTTGCACTTTTCAATAATAGCACTTACAGTTGGTTGACGGTGGAATATCCAGCAGGGATGAAATGTGACGAGCGGACTCATTGCAAAGATGGCATCCAGTACCACGCTTGAATTGAAAATGTGTACAAGATGATATTGAAAATGAGGAAAGCATTAGGAAGGAAAGGTGATGACATATGAAGCATAAAGAATAAACGGGATGACATTGAGCCCAAAGATATCTTTTGAGCACCTAAGCTAGAGAGGACGATGTTGTGAACAGAGCTACTAGTACAGCAAGTACGCCCCTGGTACAGCAAGTACGCCGCTGGTACAGCAAGTACTGTAAAAGCGATGGATGTGTGTGAAGGAGAGATGCTGGGTATATTGGGAGAACGATGCTGAATAGGAAGCTGCCAGGAAAGAGGAAAAGAGGAAGGCCACAGAGGAGGTTTATGGACGTGGTGAGGGAGGACATGCAGGTGGCTGATGTGACAGAGGAAGACGCAGAAGACAAGAAGAAATGGAAACGGATGATCCGCTGTGGCGACCCCTAACGGGAGGAGCCGAAAGTAGTATATATATATATATATATATGTGTGTGTGTGTGTGTGTGTGTGTGTGTGTAATATATCTATACACACACACACACACACACGTATATATATAGCGGCCCCTTACCGATGGGCTCCAACACTGGTAAATGCTTTAATTGTCAAAGGTGGGATACTACACCCCCTTCCCTTTTAAGGTAAGAATATTGTGGCGAACGTAGAAGCAACGACAAAGGTAACTTTGCAGCCCCTTTATTGAACTCACACAGAAACAAGAACTTACAGAAATGTGTTACAATACATGGGGGTCATCTACTCGAACAACAAAGTTGTTCAGGGTTTCAGTTCCAAGGTTACACAACACAACAGAATGACAACTACAATTACACCACAACACATAGTAATCACATAAACACATAAAACCACATAAAACACTTACAAAACATTTAATAACAACTGACAATCTGCACGCAGTGCCTGATGGGTAAACCAGGACAATTGGCACAATTCTGACGGGGTAGCAACTTCGCTACATTACCCCCTCCAGCGTGTCGCCTGTCCTCAGCCGACAACAAAGTCCCTATAGCGAAGGGGAAGCCGTCTCCGCCGCCGCGGGGTCACGGGTCCCTGTTCCCCACTGTCTGTCCGGTTGGTAGGGCCTGTGGGTGTAGGAGGGACCGTCCCGGATGGGCTAAACTGATCTACAGGTTCTTCAGCCAAGGGGCGGTAAGGTGCCAAACAGTCCCGGTGCAGAACTACCACCCGCCCCCGGACACACAGTTTCACCCGGTACACAACATCTGAAAGCTGCTCCAACACCTCACAGGGCCCCACCCACTGGCTGGCGAGCTTGGGGGAGACTCCTCTCTTCCGGATTGGGTTGAAGACCCACACCTTTGCTCCTGGGGTGAAGGAGCGGCCCTGACAACGAGTGTCATATGCCCGCTTTTTTTTTTGCACCTGCCTGTTCCTGATGCTGCCGAGCAAACACTTGTGCCTCGGCCAGACGTTGTTGGAGGTCCCGCAGGTACTCGAAACCGGGTATCTTGGGAAGGTCAGTACCCGGGGGCGTGCCAAAGGCTAAGTCCACAGGGGTCCGCAGTTCTCTCCCGAACATGAGCGCGGCCGGTGTACACCCGGTACTTTCTTGTACCGCCGACCGGTACGCCCACAGGACCAGGGGTAGATGACAGTCCCAGTCTCGCTGGTGCCGTGAGGTGACAATAGCGAGTTGTGTTGTGAGCGTTCGATTGAACCTCTCCACCAGTCCGTCGCTCTGGGGGTGGAGGGGCGTGGTCCTGGTCTTCTTCACCCCCATGCGTTGACACACCTCAGCGAATACCTGTGCTTCGAAGTTCCGCCCCTGATCGCTGTGTATTTCTTCGGGCGCACCGAACCGACAGAACATCTCACACACCAGCCGCTCGGCTGTAGTGGCAGCGCTCTGGTCTGGGACCGCATACGCCTCAGACCATTTGGTAAAGTAGTCCATGGCCACAAGGACGTACCGGTTTCCGTTGTCTGTGGTGGGAAATGGGCCAAGAAAGTCCACACCGACCCGTTCCATGGGGGGCCCCCACCTGATCTTGTTGTAGAGGGGCATGGGAGCGTCTGGTTGGTCCTTTCTTGGCAGTGCAGGCATCACAACAGTGCACAAAAAGTTCAGTGTAATGCCTGCATCCGGCCCAGTGGAACCGTTGGCGCAGTTTGTTCAGCGTCTTTGCCACCCCATAGTGACCTGCCCCCACCGAGCCGTGGGCTGCCCGTAGCACTCGTTGGCGCCAGTCCTTGGGCACCAGTAACTGCCACACACTTCTTCCCCGGCCCGGCGCTTGCCAGACTCAGTACAACGGTCCATCACGCCGGGCCAAGGTGGCCCACTGGGAAAAGTAGGCCTTGGTCTCCACCGACATGGCAGAGACAGCTTGCCAGTGGGGGTGTGCCTTGGCGTCGACCCACTGTCCCACCCTGGCCAGGGTGGGATCACTATCCTGCGCTGTTTGCCACTCCTGCTTGTCCATTGCCATCAGCCACGCCTCCTCTGGCTCAACCTGCCGCGTGGTGGATACTTGGAGGATTGCTCTGTCTCGCTCCTCTTGGCGCTCACAATGTCTACAATCCTTGCGGGGACGACGGGAGAGGGCATCTGCATTGCTGTGCAGGCGCCCGGCTCGGTGCTGGGTCTCAAAGTCGTAGCTCTGCAGCTCCTCAATCCACGTAGCCACCTGGCCTTCGGGCTCCTTAAAGCTGAGCAGCCAGATCAGGGCCGCATGATCCGTCCGCAGGAGAAAGGTCTGGCCATAGAGATAGGGGCGAAAATGATTGAACGCCGCGACCACCGCCAGGAGCTCGCGTCGTGTAATGCAGTAATTGTGTTCAGGGCAGCTCAAGACACGACTGTAGTAAGCCACCACTCTCTCTCCCCCAGCAACTTCCTGAGACAGGACGGCCCCCAGCCCCACATTGCTGGCGTCTGTGTCCACGATGAAGCGGCACTTAGGATCAGGAAGGGCCAGGATGGGTGCAGTGATCAAGGCGGTGCGGAGCCGGGCAAAGGCGGCTGCACAGTTGTCGTCCCAGTGGAACTCCCGTCCCTTCTCGGTGAGACGGTGTAGGGGACTGGCAACGGAGGAAAAGTTGCGGACAAAACGTCGGTAGTAGGAGACGAGCCCCGTGAAGCTGCGCACCTCGCTGACGTTTCGCGGAACTGGCCATTTCTCGACCGCCTCCACCTTAGTAGGATCAGGGGCCACGCCCTCTGCCCCCACCACATGGCCCAAAAACTTGGTCTCACGTCGAAGGAGGTGGCATTTCTTGGGGTGCAGGCGCAGGCCCGCCCCCCCAATGGCTGGGAAGACCTGACGGAGGTTCTCTAGGGCAAGCTCGAAGTCAGCGGCATGAACCAGAAGGCCATCAAGGTAAACCACGCACCGGTTGCGGGGAATGTGAGCCAGCACCCTCTCCGTTAGTCTCTCGAACGTGGCGGGGTCATTGCAGAGACCAAAGGGCATCACACGAAACTGCCAGAGTCCCTGACCGATGGTGAAGGCCGTCTTGGGTCTGGCTTCTGGTGCCAGCTCCACCTGCCAGTAACCGCTCCGTAGGTCAAGTGAGCTGAACCACTGTGAACCTGCGATGTGGTCCAGAGCGTCGTCATTGCGGGGCAAGGGGTAGGAGTCCTTGCGAGTTGCATTGTTCAGCCGATGAAAGTCCACACAGAACCTCCAGGTGTCATCTTTCTTTTTGACCAGGATGGCAGGGGCGGCCCAAGGGCTATTGGATGGCTCTATCACCCCGGCCGCAGCCATCTCTAGAATCATCCGCTCTGCAGCTTCACGCTTGGCAAGCGCTAACCGGTAGGGTCGCAGTCTAATGGGTGGGGTTGTACCAGTGTCGATTGTGTGCTGCACCAGGTTGGTCTGGGTGCACTCCTCTTCGCGTGCAGCGAAAATCTCAGCGAACTGTTGGAGCAGGTCTTTCAGCTGTTGACTCTGCTGAGGGTCCAGCCCTTCACTGCTCCGCTGATACAGCTTCTGGATGGCGGCAACAGTGTCCGGCGAGGGTGTCTGAGGAACGGTAGCCTCGATGAGGGTCGTCGTCATTGTTGGTGGGCTAGGCAGTGTCGTCATCCCCTCGGTTGGCAGTGGAGATGGGGGCGGCGGCGGCATGGTGACAGGTGGAGTTGGCTGGATGTGGATACGTCCCACCTTCCTCTCTGGACGGCGCCGGAGGGCCAGGGTCTCTGTGCCAAGGTGAATGGCATTACTCGACACATCGACCAGAGCCCCCCAGCGAGTCAGCAAATCCAGCCCGATGATGCGAGGGTCTTGTATTTCAGCCAACCAAAACTCGTGGGTGGCTGCAACTTTCCCTGCCCGCACCTGCAGTGCTCTCTTCCCCAGCATGCTGGTTAGTTCCCCAGTCACAGTTCTGATTTTACGGGTGGTGGGCCTCCACTCTGTCTCTGGCAGCACCCCTGGACGCACAATGGAGATGGTGGACCCTGTGTCCACAAGGGCCCAGCAGCGGTGTCCACCAATGGAGCAACAAAGAGAGAGACCGTGTGCGTGGCCCACTCTGCCGATCTGGGAAGAGTTCTTAATGGGGGATATGGTCGGTCGGCTGGGTAGCAGTCTCCCCGCGGTGCCACCCCATTCTAGTTTTCCGACTGGGGAGTGCTACGGCGTCGTGGTGCAGGGGCAGGGCAGTCACGGGCCTTGTGCCTCGCTTCTCCACAGCGGTAGCATGGATCACGAGGCGACCAGGGTCTGAAGGGTGGTTGGCATCGGCCTGGTTGCTTTCGGCGTGGTGACGGACAAGCCTGGCAGACGACCCCTCTTTCGACGTCTCCTTCATCTGCGTGGACCTCAGCCTGACGCACTCGGGGTCTTGGTTGGTTGTGTGGGGCCATCACAGCCTCCACCCACTCTGCCTCTTCCAATGCAGTCTTGAAGGCTGTAGGTGCCGTGATGCGGAGGTGCTCCTTCAACCTCTCTGGGGTGAGCCCCTGGATGAAGGCACTCAGGGCTAACTCGTCACGAGCTGCTGGATCAAAGGTGGGGTAGCCACGATGTGCAAAGAAGTGCACGTCTGCTGCATAGGTTCCCAGGGTCCCGCCCTCTTGGCGGCGCCGGCGGGCCAGTCGGTCTCGCATGCTGTCAGTAGAGACCCGTTGACCAAAGCAGCGGCCAGTGTCTCGTAATCCTGCTGTTCTGACGGCATAAGGTCGAGCAATACCTGCAGCGCATTCCCTTCGAGCGCCAGGGCAACATGGGCATCAGTGTCTTGGGTGCTCCACTGGTTGTGACTTGCTACCAGTTTCACTTGAGCTAGGTATGGCTCCAGGGCTGTGATGCCCGCATACCGTGGGAGCTTGAAGATGCTTGGGGATGGCAGCGTCACACTGGTTACTGTCTGCCTGCCTGCATTTGTGTGGGCCAGTCTCTGTGTTCTTGATAGAACAATCTGGCCAAGATGGACACAGCAGAGCAGGACTCCGTGCTCGCTACCCTCGAAGTGCAGGAGCGTCGGCTCCGACAACAGGAGGAGAAGATTGAACAGGTGCGTCGGGCTGTGGCAGAAGCTTCCCAGCGCAGTGAAGCGGTGTGCGGCACAGTTACCGCTCAGGTCAACTACGTCACCGGACAGCTTCAAGCCATGGGCTCAGCCACCCCCCCCTCTCAGTCAGCTGAAACCCCTGTGCCGGCCTCATCGTCAGCTCCGGCACCAGAAGCGCCTCTGGCTCCTGCTCCTCCCTCAGAAAGAAGTCAGACCCGTCTGGCTCTCCAGTCCGGAAAGATTCTCTGAGGAATCTGATGACTGCCGCCCCTTCCTCTCTCAGTGCGAGCTCCACACACACACACACACACGATATGTACACTATATGTACAAAAGTTTTGGGATAACTGACCATTAGACCTACGGGAGCTTTTATGACATCTTCATCTAAATCCGTAGAAAGCCGTATTCCACGAAGCTCCCGGCGCACAGTTTTTGTGCCGACGTTAATGCCAGGGGAAGTTTGGATCTCTGCAGTTATTGAGTCAACAGAGCGTTGGCGACTTGAGTCGTTGTTGTCCCCAAAGGCTTGCACTTTTCAATAATAGCACTTACGGTGGAATATCCAGCATGGATGGAATGTGACGAGCGGACTTATTGCAAAGATGGCATCCAGTACCACGCTTGAATTGAAAATGTGTACAAGATGATATTGAAAATGAGGAAAGCATTAGGAAGGAAACGGGATGACATATGAAGCATAAAGAATAAACGGGATGAA
>NW_026611590.1:195000-340000 GCF_029633865.1 Lampris incognitus | reverse complement strand
GTACTAGGCCCGCATTTGAGGTCAGGAGTGTTGCGATTGGCCCGCGGTCGTATGCTTGCTGGTGGGCTTTGTTTTAGTATGCCGATTATTTTGTTTATGCCCCATAGCCAGTGTCGCCGCTAGCTAGCTAAGTGCATTTAGCATCCAGTGCTAGTGTGTTAGCTAGCCGACTAGAGTTGTGGAGGCTAGTCAGAAGTCATCGGGCTGCGCTGGACGGTGATCTAACTAGGGGAGCCGCTCTGCTCCATTCCTGGGACCTGTCTGCTATCCAAAGAGGACTCGCTTCATCTGCTCTATCTTCGCCAGGGTTGTTTGAACATTGCAACCTTTGGCCATTTGCTACCGGGGAGCCGACACATGCCAGCTGCTAGGCTAGCACTACGCCTTCCATCCTCTGGACTGCACACAGCCTCCCGGTCGAGTAACCCGAAAATTTCATTTATACTCACACACACACGCACACTTTTATCTCGTCGCCTGGGCATCGTGGCGGTGGCTGCCTTGCCCTCCGCTCAGAGAGCTGCTTTAATGTGCACCAACGGGCCCCAACGGAAAGTGCTGGGTATTTGTGTGTTCTTTTGATACTTTCTTCCTGTTTATTGTGACCGCTTGTCCCACCCTGTGTAATTTCAATTAATGTTTATTTAATCAGCAATACTACACTCGTGTGGTACTCTCTCTCTCTCTCTCTCTCTCTCTCTCTCTCATTATTATCAAATAAATCCTATTATTATTAATTATATTTCGGGTGTATTGGCAGCTCATTTTCCGCATATGCAAAGCCTAGGTTACTTATAGAGTGCTGGTAATAAGCTTGTACAGTAATTCAGTACACAGCAGAGTTATAAGATCTGCATTAACCACATGTTTGTTTCATTCTGGGAAGATATACCATTCACCAGCCTTAGCTAAGTGTAGTACTTTCACAGTGGAGGCACCGCGCTACTAAATTGATTATTATCTTGGTTAATTATTTCTATTATCAATTATCACTAATATTGTCATTAGTGACACTAGCCTACTAGTACACAGGAGGTTCAGCCAGCTCACCATTCCACCGCTGAGAACTCAGGATGCTGTTGCGCTATTGATTTGTATTGTAACACTTTAGTAACTGGTAGCATTAGGCTTTTGTCTTGTTTAAATGTGCTTGGCGTTGCCCGCCAGTGAAAAAGGGGTTACAAATAGCTTTACACTAGTCCAACTCACCGAGCAGGGGGCGACGTCCCTCTTTGTCGGAGTCCGTCGTAAAAAGAGAGAGTGAACCACAGCTCCGCCTCTAAATACGTCACTGGGAAATATGACACCACCTCCGGTGGGTGTGTGCTTTCCCCCGGGACAGACGTTCCCTAACCATGCCGTTGTCCCGGGAAAATGGACCCGCCCATCTGTTGGATCGCCAGGTCTTTCTCCGGAAACACCGGATGACGACCCAGTCGCCGGGGAGGTAGGAATGGAGAACCTTCTCAGCTGGGGTGGGGAGAGCAGCTGCCACCTGTTTGGGAGACTTGGGAGAGAGCAGAGGAGAGATTACAGCAGTGCTGTAGCATAGCATGCTCGTAAAGAGCGGTTTGGGGAAGAGCTCCCGGCGCAGGGCCCGTTCCCATGGTCGGAGGCCGTCCCATGACAATCTCAAAAGGACTAAGCCCTGCTCTGGAGTGTCTTTGTCGCACGCGCATGTACATAAGTACCAGAAGACGTAAGAAACTGTCTCTGTTGCCAGAGAGCACCAAAGTCCACGCCGAAAGCGTAGCGTGAATCCGTGTAGATGGTGACAGACCAGCCAGCTGCCAGCTCGCAGGCCGCAGAGAGGGCCGTGAGTTCAGCAGCCTGTGCAGAGAGGTGAGAGGGCAACGAGCTGCAATTAAGGCAAGCGGAGGCAGAGCAAACGACCCAACCAACCTGACATTGGCCGGTGGTAAGACAGCGGGAAGCCGACCCATCCACAAAAAGGACAACGTCAGGGTTGGCAAGAGGAGTGGAGCTGAGATCAGGCTGAGGTGAACAAACAGCAGAGACAGCTGCAACGCAGTCGTGTGGTTCACCATCGTCTGGTGAGGGAAGAAGGGTGGCGGGGTTAAGGACAGTGCAACGTTTGACAGTGATGGTGGGCATGTCAAGGAGCACAGTGTTGTAACGTAGCCACCGGGCTGCGGACAGCTGTGACCTTTTCTGTTCAAGTAGGAGGAGCGGGACCGCATGGGGAACCAGGAGAGTAACGTCGGAGTACCCCACGATGTCTCGCGAGGCCATCACAGCCTTTTCAGCAGCAGCGACGGCTCGAAGGCAGCGAGGCAAGCCAGCCGCTACCGGGTCAAGTTTGGCGGAGAAGTAAGCCACAGGGCGCAGCTTGCAGTCCCCCATGAGACTGACTGCAAGAGGACGGAGATCATGCAGCCGTTGCGCTCATCCACAGTTTGAGTGAATGCTTGAGCGGGCTCCGGATAGCCAAGAGTTGGTGCGATTTGGAGCTGGACTTTCAGTCCCTCAAAGGCTTTAGTTGCCTCTGGGGTCCACAAGAGGACCTGTGAGGCGGGTGCATGAGAGTCAATGAGGGCCCGAAGGGGTTTGTCAAAGGTTGCAAATGCCGGAACGAACAAGCGACACAGTAGGAAGCCATGCCTAAGAACAGGGTATCTGCAGGTTTCACTAAGTTAATTTCAAGACTTTATAAGACCTTTTTAATGCCACTTGGATCGGAATTTAAGACCAAGATCTACAACAAAATATATACATATGGTTGGTAAGCCCTAACACCCAACAGCTGAATATTTAAATATTTGATTCGCGCGAGTGCAGTTTTATCGAAATGGTTAAACAAATGTATGTTTTGTGACACGCTGATGTTGTAACCGCATTTCTTGACGTTCAGACCGAATATTTAAAGATTTGATTCGCGGAATTTCGCGCGATTGCAAACAGATAAGCTGAAGTCCTCCTCCATGTTGAAAAAGCTGCCATAAACTACACGCTGCTGTGACTGGTTGATTCGCTGTGAGCATTTGATGACAAAACAACGAATCACAGCAGAGCGCGCAGCGGAGGTCCCTCCCCCCTCCATCTGGCCGATCAATTCTAGCATCAACTTTTCTTCTTCTTCTCTCGGCTGCTATTTTGTCATGACTTAGTTAGCATTTGTCCGCCAAATTCTGTATAGGCTATACCATTTAGCAATTAACCGCTCAGTAAAACCAACATCGGTATTCTTTTCGATAACTAGTTACATTAATATTACCTACAACCGTGAGTTGCAGGTAATATTGCCATGGTATCGCATCATCCAGGTCATTTCTTTGTCTATGGGGGATACATATTTGTTTTAATTACAGGGAATAGCATGCTATAGGTAACAGGTGCGCCTGATACGAACCTGGAATTCATGAAAATAGCATGTGTGTTAGAGTTTATGGGAGACCCCAAGCGCACGACACCAGACAGAGATGGGGTTAGCCGAAAACTGGCGTACTTTATTCAAACATAGGAAGGCAATGAGCGACAAGGAAAAAACGGAAAGTCCAAGGGGGGAAAAAACTCGCGGGTAATCCAAACGGGAACAAGGCAGGATACTTCCACGGGGAAACCTTGCAAGGGAAAAACATGAACCAAGGGCTGGGATGAGTTCGTAGAGAAAAGGACCGTGAGAGGAGAGTCGCCGCTACTGCGGGGAGGTAACAACACGAACTGACAACGGGCACGTGGGAGGCCACCAAACTTAAGCCCAGCCCTGATGACTAAGCCCGGCCCTGACGAGCCGATTGGCTGCCGGCATGGGGTGGGCGGGCCACGGTGCGGGGTGGGCGAGCCATAACACTTGTTTCCCTTTTATTTTCTTTTTTCCCCCTCAAAATTCACTTAATCCTACCAAATGACCACTTCTATTAGTGCGAGACCGAGGGTGAACAGCCGCTTAATTGTCAGTGCACGACCTCATCTGGTTTCAATAGTATGCGTTTTAAATGATCATTTTATCCTTTAAAGAATTCTGCTTACCCGTGCGATGAATCTCCCAGGGTTTTGCTGAGGGATCTCAGCGACACCGACCAAACGGACCACCCGCCTCTCCCTTTCTTCTTCTCAAACCTGGTGAGGTTATTGGGAGATCGGTGACTATGTCCTTGTCCCGAGATGATCGGTCAGCCGGTTGTCCGTCTGGCGGGGCGACGTGAGATCCCGCTTCTGACACCAAATTGTTGTGGATTTTCCTTTATCCTTTTAATGGGCTCTTGCCCCAGGAACCTCTGGGGAGAATAATCATCGGACAAATATTAAAGAAAACAGAGAATCTTTAATGCATCTGCAGATGGAGAGACATAAGGCCACACAGAGGTTCGTCTGTGAGGATATGCTCTGCCTCTGAGCTGGAGATAGTGGTTTTTTATAGAACAGTCCGTCGCGTCATACACTATGTTTCCTGCGTCAACTAAGGTGTAATCTTAAAAAGGAATGAAGGAAAAATCTACGTTAATCACGTTCTGTGCCTCATGAGTGTCTGTACGCCTGTTGCACTTGTCTTTTGCTCAACCTGGCCGTTCCTGGGATGCGGCAACGGGGAGGCAAGCATAATAACAGTTGCTATGTGGCCCCATGGAAGGTACGCATGAGAACAATGGTCATGTGTGTCTGCAGTGAATGAGAAGTTTCATACACACAGACAAGTGGAAAACCACAGAGTACATACGGAGTGCATATGGAGAACATTTTGTACTCCACATACATCACCAACATCCTGCTCAGCTCTCCCCTTCTCAGCCTCCTCCTGCTCAGCTGCACCACTCTCCTCTCAGAGCCTCACCGCAGCCACATCGTGATGACACGACTGGTACGAATGACATTGCGAGCTACTTGGTGCGCCGAGAGCTTGTGAATTCCGGTCTCATCCAGTTCAACGAGCGCCCAGAAAATTATTGGCCATGGAACTCCTCTTTCTTCAACGCCATTGAAGGACTGAACTTAACTGCCAGCGAGGAGCTCGACCTCTTGACAAAGTCGTTAGGAAAAGAGTTCTCAGAGCACGTTACAAGGATTCGCTATGTGCACGTCACCGACCCTGTAGTGGGCCTACAACATGTCTGGGAACGCCTAGAAGAGTGCTCCCCTGAAGTGATCGAGAGAGCGCTCTTCGAGAGGATAGAGAACTTTCCAAAAATCGCTGAGAAAGACCCCGTAAAGTTGAGGGAACTGGGAGACCTGCTGATGGAGTTAGACTCTGCTAAGTGTGAGGGCTACCTGCCGGGGATCTCGTACCTGGACACCGCCAGGCGTGTCAACCCGATCGTTGAGAAGCTGCCACACAGTCTACAAGAGAGATGGATAACTAAGGGTTCCCAGTACAAAGAGCAGCACCATGTCTCTCGCCCCCCCCCATTCACCTTCTTCGCAGACTTCATCTGCAGCGAGGCACACAGAAGAAACGACCCCAGCTTTACTCTCCCTTCAGCTCCCTCGAAAACGTCCAACAAGTCCTCCACAGGGTCCTCAAAACATGAGCGATCAGAAAAGGAATCAAGACACGCCAAAAGGCATGTCTCCACCCACAAGACAGAGGTCTCAACAAACCGCTCAGCTTCTCAGTCACGCAGTTCGAGCAGCAAGCCTGGCGACAAAGGTAAACAATGTCCCATCCATCAGAAGCGCCATCCTCTAAAGAAATGTCGGGGTTTTCGAAGCAAGTCTCTTGAGGAGCGCAAAGCCTTTCTGAAAGAGATTGGTGCCTGCTACAGGTGTTGCTCCTCCACAACTCACCTGGCGAAGAACTGTAAGGCAACTTTGAAGTGCAGCGAATGTGAGAGCGATGACCACATAGCGGCGCTCCACCCTGGACCTCCTCCACGGGACAAAAAAGACAAGGACCCCACCTCAGAGCATGGCGGGGAGAGTGAAGAGGAGGCGCCTCCACCAGCAGTCACCTCTAAATGCACAGCACACCCAGACAGAGCTAGTAACGTCTACATCGTCCTGGACGACCAGAGCAACAGATCTCTGGCGAGGTCTGATTTCTTCCACCTCATCCAAATCAGAGGTTCAGACTCACTGTACACCCTGCGTACATGTGCAGGTGTCACCGAGACATCTGGAAGAAGAGCCACAGGGTTCTTGGCGGAGTCGTTGGATGGAAAAAAACAAGTGTGCTGCTTCCAACACTCATTGAGTGCAACCATATGCCTGACGATCGGTCAGAAATCCCGACCCCAGAAGCTGCACAGCACCACAGCCACCTGAAGTCCATCGCTCGCAGAATCCCTCGCCTGGACCCTGAAGCCCAGATCCTGATACTTCTGGGACGCCACATCCTTCAGGTCCACAAAGTCAGGGAGCAACGCAATGGTCCTCCCAGCGCCCCCTATGCCCAACGTCTAGACCTGGGTTGGGTGGTTATACGGGACGTGTGCCTGGGTTCAGCCCACAAGCCAGCAGCTGTGACTTCCTATCGCACCAGCGTGCTCGAAAACGGAAGGCCGTCTCTCCTCACTCCGTGCCCCAACCGTCTCCAGGTCAAGGAAAGGTTCCTCCTTACAGCATCAAACATGACACCCCAGTCCCTGATGACGACAAAGTGGGGCTTTCCATCGAAGATCGTCTGTTCCTGGAGTTCATGGACAGAGAGATGGTGATGGACGACACCAACAGCTGGGTGGTGCCTCTCCCATTCCGATCCCCTCGTCGACGGCTCCCGAACAATCGAGACCAAGCTCTCAGCAGACTTACCTCTCCCCGCCGCACCCTGGAAAGAAAGCCTAAGATGAAAGCCGACTTCGTCAAACCTTCATGCAAAACATCTTGTATTTATTTATGTATTTGTATTATATAATACAGACAAGAAGGAAAAAGGCAGAGACAAACATTGAAAAAGTCAATTTCTGTTAATGTGTTTTACATGTTATGCATTGCATTTCAAATAAAAGTCCAAAAGTAAGACTAAGGTCCATTTTTGGTATTTTTGGTACTCACTATAGGGGGCTGTTTTACTCCAGAAACATACATATATACTGTTTATGTGTATGTGTATTTGTATATGTATATGTTGAGGAGCTGCTGTATCAAAATTAGTTGTCTTCCTCCAGAACTTAGTAAATTTGTCCATACATAGGTTCAGGGATAAAGTCCGCTTTTCTATGTTATATATTCATTTTATGATTCCAATCCATTCCTCTTTGCTGTAGCTCAGCATTTAAATAATTTTTCTTAGATTTGTTGGTTTAGTCAGTGTTTCCTCTACCCAAAATGTGTTATGCTTTTCTTTCACAAATGTGGGAATGATGGTCCAAAATTGCGTTAAAATGTACAAAACAGT
The DNA here is from genome assembly GCF_029633865.1 of Lampris incognitus. Lineage (NCBI taxonomy): Eukaryota > Metazoa > Chordata > Actinopteri > Lampriformes > Lampridae > Lampris > Lampris incognitus. The sequence goes on along the minus strand of NW_026611590.1, from coordinate 332,709 downwards.
GAAATTTATCTTGCCTGGCCGGCCAGCACTCTAGATGCTCAGCACCCAAAAGCTCTGATCCTAGAATCGCCTCTGGTCAGCGCCAATCTTGTTATACGCAGCAAAAGACTGTGGCTGACTAGATAGCTATATCAGATGGCATAATTTTCTTGAATTATTAATTGATTATTAGCATTACACAATGTGTGAATTAATGTAATGTTTGATTTTGCAGTTTGGATGAGAAAAAACCCCGCAAGTTGGGTGTGAGATGGATGAAAAAGAAGAATTCTGGAATGAGTTGGACGACATGGTGGAGAGGGTACCCAAGGAGGAGAGAGTGGTGATTGGAGCGGACTTCAATGGACATGTTGGTGAAGGGAACAGAGGTGATGAGGAGGTGATGGGAAAGTATGGAGTCAAGAAGAGAAATGTGGAAGGACAGATGGTGGTCGATTTTGCGAAAAGGATGGAAATGGCTGTGGTGAATACATATTTCAAGAAGAGGGAGGAACACAGGGTGACGTACAAGAGTGGAGGAAAGTGCACACAGGTGGACTATATCTTATGTAGAAAGCACCATCTAAAAGGGATTGGAGACTGCAAGGTGGTGACAGGGGAGAGCGTAGCCAGGCAGCATCGGATGGTGGTCTGTAGGATGACTTTGGAGACCAAGAAGAGGAAGCGAGTGAAGACACAGCCGAAGATCAAATGGTGGAAGTTGAAGAAGGAAGACTGTTGTGTGGAGTTCAGGCAGGAGTTAAGACAGGCACTGGGTGGTAGTGAAGAGTTGCCAGATGGCTGGAAAACCACTGCAGAAATAGTGAGGGAGACAGCTAGGAAGGTACTTGGTGTGTCATCAGGACAGAGGAAGGAAGACAAGGAGACTTGGTGGTGGAATGAGGAAGTACAGCAAATTATACAGAGGAAAAGGTTGGCAAAGAAGAAGTGGGATAGTCAGAGAGATGAAGAAAGTAGACAGGAGTACAAGGAGATGCAGCGTAAAGCAAAGAGAGAGGTGGCAAAGGCAAAGGAAAAGGCGTATGGTGAGTTGTATGACAGATTAGACACTAAGGAAGGAGAAAAGGACTTGTACCGATTGGCTAGACAGAGGGACCAAGCTGCAAAGGATGTGCAGCAAGTTAGGGCGATCAAGGATAGAGATGGAAATGTGCTGACAAGCGAGGAGAGTGTGCTAAGAAGGTGGAAGGAATACTTTGAGGGACTGATGAATGAAGAAAATGAGAGAGAGAGAAGGTTGGATGATGTAGGGATTGTGAATCAGGAAGTTCAGCGGATTAGCAAGGAGGAAGTGAGGGCAGCTATGAAGAGGATGAAGAATGGAAAGGCAGTTGGTCCTGATGACATACCTGTGGAGGCATGGAGATGTTTAGGAGAGATGGCAGTGGAGTTTCTAACTAGATTGTTTAACACAATCCTGGAAAGTGAGAGGATGCCTGAGGAGTGGAGAAGAAGCATACTGGTACCGATTTTCAAGAACAAGGGCGATGTGCAGAACTGTAACAACTACAGAGGTATAAAGTTGATCAGCCACAGCATGAAGATTTGGGAAAGAGTAATAGAAGCTAGGTTAAGAGGAGAGGTGACGATCAGCGAGCAGCAGTATGGTTTCATGCCACGAAAGAGCACCACAGATGCGATGTTTGCTTTGAGAATGTTGATTGAGAAGTATAGAGAAGGCCAGAAAGAGTTGCACTGTGTCTTTGTAGATTTAGAGAAAGCTTATGACAGAGTACCGAGAGAGGAGGTGTGGTATTGTATGAGGAAGTCAGGAGTTGCAGAGAAGTATGTAGGAGTGGTGCAGGATACGTATGAGGGAAGTGTGACAATGGTGAGGTGTGCGGTTGGAATGACGGATGGGTTCAAGGTGGAGGTGGGATTACATCAAGGATCGGCTCTTAGCCCTTTCTTGTTTGCAATGGTGATGGACAGGTTGACGGACAAGATCAGGCAGGAGTCTCCATGGACGATGATGTTCGCGGATGACATTGTGATCTGTAGTGAGAGTAGGGTGCAGGTTGAGGAGAGCCTGGAGAGGTGGAGGTATGCACTGGAGAGAAGAGGAATGAAAGTCAGTAGGAGCAAGACGGAATACCTATGCGTGAATGAGAGAGAGGACAGTGGAATGGTCAGGATGCAAGGAGTGGAGGTGACAAAGACATCTGAGTTTAAATACTTGGGGTCAACTGTCCAAAGTAACGTGGAGTGCAGTAGAGAGGTGAAAAAGAGAGTGCAGGCAGGTTGGAGTGGGTGGAGAAGAGTGTCAGGAGTGATTTGCGACAGAAGGGTACCAGCAAGAGTTAAAGGGAAAGTTTACAAGATGGTTGTGAGACCAGCTATGTTATATGGTTTGGAGACATTGGCACTGACGAAAAGACAGGAGGCGGAGCTGGAGGTGGCAGAGTTGAAGATGCTAAGATTTTCACTGGGAGTAACGAAGAAGGACAGGATTAGGAACGATTATATTAGAGGGACCGCTCAGGTTGGACGGTTTGGAGACAAAGCAAGAGAGGCAAGATTGAGATGGCTTGGACATGTGTGGAGGAGAGATGCTGAGTATATTGGGAGAAGGATGCTGAATATGGAGCTGCCAGGGAAGAGGAGAAGAGGAAGGCCAAAGAGGAGGTTTATGGATGTGGTGAGGGAAGACATGCAGGTGGCTGGTGTGACAGAGGAAGACGCAGAAGACAGGAAGAAATGGAAACGGATGATCTGCTGTGGCGACCCCTAACGGGAGCAGCCGAAAGTAGTAGTAGTAGGATGAGAAAAAAAAAGGAGCCGCTGTGGGTACCACATACTGGAATGAGAAGCATGCAAAAGTGTTTATGCACTTTGTGTTAAGTTTGATAAGTTAACTTTTGTTGGTGCCTATAATACAGTTAATACGGTAGCCTGTTTCGTTAGTCACTTCTCCAGCAGTCTTTACGGTAACCCTCCTGTTAGGAGGAAGGCGCGCTGCTAGTGAAAGGCACTTGTTGAAATGTTTGGTAGGCTGAGGCCACTTGCTGTTGAGAGCGCAAATAAAGTTCAGTTAAATAAGTACAGTTGTCTTATTTGAAACTAACATTGGTAGCAGAGGATGGTTGCCTCGAATGACTTCAGACAGCCTCCTGGATTTGACGAAAAGAAGCCGTATGAAAACTGGAAAAATTAAGTGGAAATATGGAGACGGGTGACGAACTTGGACAAGAAAAAGCAAGCGTTGGCTGTGGCTCTATCGTTGACAGGTAGAGCGAGGGATACTGCTTTAGGAATAAATGTGGATGATCTAAATAAGGATGATGGAATGACCACTTTGATTGGGGAACTTGACAAGATTTTTTTGAGAGAAGAGAAGGACCGGGCTTACGAAGCCTATTCTGAGTTTGATCGAATATCGAGGGAAAATGGCGTCTCGATGGTGGACTTTATTGTTGATTTTGAACAGAAATACAACAGGATCCGTAAATTCGAGATGGTTCTGCCCGACGCTGTTTTGGCGTTTAAACTACTGGATACAGCAAGTCTTGATGTGAAAGACAAGCAACTGGCATTGACTGCATGTGGTAAACACACTTTTGATTATATGAAGTCAGCACTGAAACGCATATTCGGAGAAAAACATGAGCAGAAGGCGGGAGCCATTAACGTGAGTCAGGATGCAGCCTACTACACAGATCAAAGAAAACCGCACCCACGAACCCAAAGTGTGCAAGCTAGAGGACCACTCGCAGGCACAAATCCACTTGATAAGTACGGAAGACGAACAAAGTGTGGGATTTGTCAAAGCACATTCCACTGGGTGAAAGATTGCCCACATAAGAAAGAACACGTAAAGATAACAGAAGAAAATAAATGCACAGAAGAACCTGATGAGTGTAATATAACGCTGTTTTCTAAGGAATCGGATACGGAAATATTCATGGTTGAGGCTCTGGGATCAGCTGTCATTGACACGGCATGCACAAGGACTGTCTGTGGTGAAAAATGGCTGAATAACTATGTAGGGGGACTAAATGAGAAAGAAGTACAGAAAATAGTTAACACAGAGAGTAGCAAGCCTTTCAAGTTTGGGGATGGGCGAGTTGTACATTCGACAAAAAAGGTCAAGATACCAGCCAAGATAGGAGAAACAAAATGCTGTAGACACAGAAGTGGTCCCATCTGACATCCCTTTACTGCTGAGTAAAACGTCGCTAAAGAGAGCAGGAGCTGTGCTGAACTTGGAGAACGATACAGCAATAATGTTTCGGCAACCGATAGCTCTGAAGATGACCTCCTTAGGACACTACTGTCTGAACATAATGGATAATGAGTCACCATGCGATACATATGAGAATGTGGTCCTGGCCATCACAGAGAATATGACTAAGGAACAAAAACACAAAGCTTTACTGAAACTTCACAAGCAATTCGGACATGCATCAGTTGACAAACTGAAGAAGCTGCTGATAAATGCTGGAAACTCTGATAACGAGAGCACTGCTATTCTAGAGGAGATAGTAGGAAAATGTGAGATTTGTCTTAAGTACAGCAAGCCTAAGCCTAAGCCCAAGCTTGCTGTTGGGTCTGCCCATGGCCTCCCGATACAATGAGACTGTGGCAGTAGATTTACATGAGCTAGAACCGAATGTGTGGTACCTGCACATTATCGATCACTTCACACGCTTCAGTGCGGGTGGCATTGTGACCTCAAAGAAACCAAGTGTGATAGTGAAATGCTTTGGACATTCCTGGATCAGTGTCCATGGTCCACCGGAGCGTCTCTTCAGCGACAACGGTGGCGAGTTCAACAACGAGGAAATAAGAGACATGGCAGAGAACTTCAACATCGAGATAAAGACGACTGCTGGCTATAGTCCAGCGGTCGGGAACCTATGGCTCGCGAGCCATATATGGCTCTTCCGGTGACGGCATATGGCTCCCAGACAATTTTGAGTTGAAAATTATTTTTTTTTCAAAAAAATCAGTTTGGAACTGATTTTAAAATACTTGTGATATTTCTTAATAATACTGTGTCATTTTAAAGTAAACAGAAATTAGTTTTGAAGATAAATTTCACGGGTCACCCGTGGGTCGGGTCGGGAACCAATGGCTCGCGAGCATTTCCGGGTCATTGTAAAGGTGAAGAAATCAATTTTATCAGATAGCCAACTAGTTTATCCGCTTCAACCCTTGTAACGGAAAAGATGGCGAAAAGAAAAAAAGACGATGATTACCGTGCATTCCAGGCTGCGTGGACAGAGGAATTTGCATTTGTGGAGAGAGCAGGATCTGCGGTATGTCTAATATGCAATGATAAAATTGCATCGATGAAACGGTCAAATATAAAGCGGCACTTCGATACGCACCATGCTTCATTTGCATCGAAATATCCAGCGGGGGACAGCAGGAGAAGGGCATGCGAGGAGCTACAGCGGAGAGTGCAGACGAGTCAGCAGCAACTACGTGTGTGGACCAAGCAAGGTGACGGGAATTCCGCTAGCTTTGCGGGGGCTTTGGCAATAGTAAGGAATGGAAAGTCATTCACAGATGGCGAGGATGCCAAAACATTCATGCTTGATGTGGCCAATGAACTGTTTGATGACTTCCCAAATAAAGACAAGATAATCAAACGAATAAAAGACATGTCCCTGTCAGCAAGAACTGTGCACGATCGTAGCAATCAAGTCGAGGAAACACAAATTAAGGACATAAACGCCGGGACATACTTTTCTCTCGCGTTAGATGAGTCAACAGACGTTAGCCATCTATCTCAGTGCAGTATCATTGCCAGGTATGCTGCAGGTGACACACTGCGTGAGGAAAGCTTGGCTGTTTTGCCAATGAAAGGGACAACAAGAGGAGAGGATTTATTCATGTCTTTCATGGAGTTTGCTAAAGAAAAAAAACTACCGATGGATAAACTTATTTCTGTCTGTACTGATGGTGCACTCTGTATGTTGGGGAAGAACAAAGGATTTGTAGCGCTTCTCCGTGAACATGAAAAGAGAGCCATCCTAAGTTTTCATTGCATCCTGCACCAGGAGGCGCTTTGCGCTCAGACGTGTAGCCAGGAGCTTGGCGAGGTGATGTCTCTGGTCATTCGAGTGGTCAACTTTATTGTTGCCCGAGCTTTAAATGATCGCCAGTTTAAAGCTCTGTTAGAAGAAGTTGGGAATCATTATCCCGGTCTGCTTTTACACAGCAACGTGCGTTGGTTGTCAAGGGGGAAGGTGCTCAGCCGTTTTGCAGCTTGCCTGAGTGAAATCCGGACTTTTCTTGAAATGAAAGGCGTCAAGCATCCTGAGCTAGACAACACTGACTGGCTCCTGCAGTTTCACTATCTCGTGGACATAACTGGCCATCTGAACCAGCTCAATGTGAAAATGCAAGGTATTGGAAATACAATCTCATCCCTTCAACAAGCAGTGTTTGCATTTGAAAGCAAGCTGGAAGTCTTTCTCAGGGACATTGAAACAGGTCGTCTTCTGCACTTTGAAAGACTGCAACAATTTAGAGATGCATGCTTAGCAAGTGACTCCACTCAACATCTGGATCTCCAGCAGCTAGCTGGCTTTACGTTCAATCTCCTGCAGTCATTCAAAGCACGTTTTGGAGAATTTCGTGCGCGCACTGGTCTTTTCAAGTTCATCACTCATCCACATGTGTGCAGTGGACAAAATCGACCTGACATGCATCCCCGGGGTCTCTATCGGAGACTTTGAGCTGGAAGTTGCTGACCTGAAGGCATCAGACATGTGGATGAGTAAGTTCAAGTCACTTAATGGAGAGTTGGAAAGTCTTGCGCGACAGCGAGCAGAGCTGGCGAGGGAACACAAGTGGACAGAAATTAAAAATCTTCAACCTGAAGACCAGCTGATTCTTAAAACTTGGAACGAGCTTCCTGTGACATACCACACAATGCAGCGTGTGAGTATTGCCGTATTGACCATGTTTGGCTCTACATATGCATGTGAACAGTCTTTCTCGCATATGAGGAACATTAAGACCAACCTACGCTCACGTTTAACTGATGGAAGCCTCAACGCCTGCATGAAGCTCAACCTCACCACGTATGAACCAGACTACAAGGCCATCAGCAAAACCATGCAGCACCAGAAGTCGCATTAAAAGTAAGACATATTTAATTTATTATACGTTAAAAATACTATATGGCTCTCAATGAAATATATTTAGAAATATTTGGCTTTTATGGCTCTCCCAGTCAAAAAGGTTCCCGACCCCTGCTATAGTCCATGGAGCAATGGCTTGCTGGAACGCCATAACCAAATGCTCAAAGATAATACTGAAGGTAAAACTTGACAACGGAGTTGACTGGAAAACTGCACTGGATTGGGCACTCATGGCAAAGAACACAGTGCAGAACGTACATGGCTTCAGCCCACATCAGCTGGTGTTTGGACAGAATCCGAACCCTCCCTCTGTGTTAGTGGATCAGCCACCTGCTTTGGAGGGAACTACTATGAGTGCATGGGTGGGACAGCACATAACAGCATTACATGCAGTAAGGAAAGCTTTCATAGAGGCAGAGTGCTCAGAGAGAATCAGAAGAGCTCTACGAAAGCAACTTCGTCAAACAGATGAGAAGTATGAAACTGGGGACAAGGTGTTCTACAAAAGGACAGACTGTGTTGAGTGGAAAGGTCCTGGAGTCGTGATACGACAAGATGGGGTGGTGATCTTTGTACACCATGGTGGGACCTATGTCAGGGTTCATCATTCTAGGTTGCAGAAGGTTGATAAGAGTGAAGTAGGTGCTAGTGACGGTCTAGAGCACCCTGGGGAGAATGTTACTGAGGGCAATATGAAAGTACCTGTTACTGATAGTGATGTGGATGTTGATAACAATGACAGTGGGAACATACCTGGTACTGATTGTGACATAGATGTTGATATGAACAATGACGGTGAGGCTGGGGGTGTTACAGACAATGATACAGATGTCACTGAGGGTAACAATCATAAGGATAATCAACAGACAGGCATAAGGGTAGGAGCCTCCCTAGGGCTGAAAACAGGTCAAACAATCAGCTTTGTGGATAATGTAACAGATGCGTCTCACAGAGCTAAAGTGATGGGACGAGCAGGAAAGGCTACAGGAAATAACAGAAACTGGTACAGCCTACAGTACTTAGAACTATCTGACATCGCTGGTACTATGGGGTCAGCTGATCTTACTAAGGTAGACAATCTTCAGGTTAATCCACTGGATAGTGTAGAACTATGCTCTGATATGCAGGAAAATGATGTATTAGTCACAGGTGGTGTTTCATTTGATAAGGCTAAACTAGATGAAATAAGTAGCTGGAAGAATGATGGGGTGTTTGAGAAGGTAAAAGATATGGGTCAAAGGCATGTGTCCACTAGACGGGTGTGCACACTGAAAGAAACCCCTGATGGTGTAATACCCAAAGCGCGTCTTGTGGCTAGAGGTTTTGAAGAATTCAACACTAAAGATCTATAGAAGGACTCACCTACATGCTCATCAGAGTCCCTCAGACTACTCATGTCAGGTCTATGTCAGAATAAGTGGCATCAAATAACTTATCCAGAACAAAAGGATTCATCGTATTCTGTGGTCAGCTACAAAAGAACAGCTGGCAGACTGTCTGACCAAAAAGGGAGCCTCTTCCCTGGTATTACTTAAGGCACTGAATAATGGACAATGGAAGCTAGATGACTGAGTCTGACTGTTGATAACTGAGCATGAGCTCATTAAAAATTAATAATTAAAAATTATTGTTGCATACATTGATGCAACTGAGTTGCAACCTGTTGTTGTTTCTACTTGTTTCTGTTCTGTGTAAATGTGTATGAGTTGTCTGTTGTCATCATATACATTACGTTTTGCTAATGTTGTCACTTATTGCAAAGCAGTCCCTTCTCCCGTGGTTTTATTCATGATGTCATCAGCGATTAGTCAATGTCGACTTGACTTTCATCACAAAACAGCTGACTTCAAAAACTCTTAAGTCATACAACCCCTAACACACACACAAAGTTGCAAACACAAACATGCCCGTCCATCCATCCATCCTTTCCCCCACCTACCTTAGCGTCATGCTCCTGCAGGTGTGTTCCACTGGCGTGCAGGTAGTTAAAGAGGTCCTCAGAGGGCAGTGGTCTCTCCAGCATCAAGATCAACTCTTGCTCCACTTCAAACCTTTCATGCAGGGTCACTGCTGCACTCTTCCCCATCACTCCTGGGTGACCTGCAAGCAGCAGAAGCCCCAGTTCCAGGGGAAACCCAAACTTTTACCCATCTCGAGTCTGACAGAGACAAAGAGTTACAATGAGGTGGCTGAGAACAGCCTCAGGTTAAGGATTTTAACACAACCTAGTCAACGTACCTTTATACAGGGTATCTGCAGGTTTCAGTAAGTTAAATTTAAGGCTTTTTAAGACCTTTTTAATGCCACTTGGAATGGAATTTAAGACCAAGATCTACAACAAAATATAAACATATGGTTGGTAAGACCTAACGCCCAACAGCTGCTTGCTGGTAGCAGAACCCGTGGGTCAACCACAGGAATCGATTTTAAGCAATATTTCTTTAAAGAATGAAATGAGCAGATTAAGACACAGATTAATTGGAACATATTCATTCAATAAACGAGACTTGTCTTGATATGGTGCTACTGAACACACACCCGTCACTCATGGCATGAGCTTCAGTTCTGTGGCCTTACTCTCCAACTCTGCCTCAGCTTGTTTCAGCTCGCTCATTTTTTCTTTGTATCTCTTCCTGAGGATGTTGGACTTTGTGATGAGCTGAGCCATCAAGGTGCCGGACTTGCCCTCTGCTTGCTCAGCAAACTTGTCCGCATCCTTCTCCAGGCTGTCAGATACCTCCAGCAGAGTTTTCTTTTCTTTTTTTTTAAGCTCAGCTATGTGGTCCTCTGCAGTTTTTCTCTTCTGCCCTTGTGCAGTGCTTTGCCTCTTCCTCTTCTCCAGGTCAAGATTTTCTCTGTATTTTGACCTTGCTGATCCCACAGAGATCAGCAGCTCCTTAGTGAGAGGGACCTTGACAACCCCCACAGATTGCAACATAGTCACAGACCAGTCTCTGGGCAATTACAGTGTCCTCCTGCAAGTTAACGGTCTCCACCTCCTTGTTAATGGAGAAGCTCCTCTCGACTGTTGCCTGTCCATGGGACAAGAGTAGAAGTTTCTGACAAAACTCCCAGAGCTCAGGGTAGGGTTGGCTGAGCAAGCCATGCAGAAACACATCAAGCCTCGTTTCTGTGGGCTGGAAGGACAGGAAGTGCTCGCTTTTAGCCTCAACAGATAGGAAGTTCCCAAACTGTTGGGTAATAACATCACCTGTAACAAAACAGATGAAAGGAAATAAGTGAAATATTATTTAGATGATTAATCATGATATTAAATCAGACAGGCTTATATCAGTTATTACTCTGTACTTTTGGTAATAATCAGGAACAACATTTCCAGAGCTATTCTATTAAACTATTCCTACCAGCAGAGACACCTCCTGACAACTGCTCGTCTTGCAGAAACTTCTGCACAAGTCTGCTCATTCTTCCCTGGCACCAGTCTGGGTTGGAGTACATGATAGTGGGGTCCAAACACGCCATCCGTCTCACGGTGGGGTATTTCAGGGGGCTCTTGTCTTGGACTTTCTTTAGGATATTTGACATACCCTTCACGCAGTCCTTCCTAAACTCGAGGGCAGTGAGCTCTCCTAAGCAGCTCTTTCTCTGCAGTTCCTGACAGATGGGTAATGGATTGTAAATAGAGCTGAATGACCTAACAATATTGCCTAGGTCTGTATATAATTTGATAGAAAGTAATACATCTAAATGATCAAACTACCTTCAGGGCTGCCTCAGCACCCAAGCCCGTCAACTTCCTTCAGGCGGACCCAGTTCTTCTGGTCAGCGACATCCAGTCTGACCAGCTGCAGTGGAGTGATGTCCTGGAGAAGCTTCCTCTTGGCAAAACGCCTCAGTAAACTCTGTCAACAGGAAAACTCTGTAAAGCAAATCCCCCTATAACCACATTCATCACTGAAAAAATTGCTATGTTGTTATTACTTTAAAATGATCTCTATCATCACTTCTATCAAAAGCATCACATCATCAAGAGTACAATGAGCGATAAGAGTTGAAATCAACGAGCAATATCAACCTATGCAGTGCTAGAATATAAATAATTAGATTACCTTGTACAACTCAGCCAAGTCTTTGAAGAGGAATGGCATCACTGGCTCGTCGGTCTGGTACTTTGTCAAAAAGGGACTGAAGGCCCTCGAGATAGCCATGATGAACTGCAGTTTGGCCAAGATGAGCGGATCTTGCTGAGCTGCTTCTATGGTATCAAATGAGCCTGTTCCGGGATTTGGAAGCTTCTTGGTTCTCACCGCATCCGCATACTTCACCACTTCTACAGCTCTCTCCACAACCGGCAGGTTCTCAATCCACCAGTGGCCACAGAATGGTAACGGGAAGACCGAGGATTTGGTGAGAGCAGTGAAATCCTCTCTCCTAGCTGGCACATTGTGGAAAAGAATGTGCATGGCCCTCACCACCTTCTCCTGCTGCCACATGGAGAAGCCGCATTTGAATGCGTTATGTAGGGTGTGGAGGCCACAGCTACCCACAACAACCAGCTGGGCACCACCATACTGCTCAGCGTGCTCTTGCTGCAGAAGCTCAAAGAACTTCCAGTTCACATTGGGTCCATCCATGGAGATGGACACCAGGCTCCTGAGGTTCAGCTGCTCCACACACTCCTGAGAATAACATGAATATATACGATAAGCTTACCAATGGTTCAATGTAAAACATTGCTGTCTACACATCACTCAAACAGTTCACATTTAAATTAGCTAGCCTACACAGCATCATCATAATATTATAATAAAATGATGGCTAATATTGAATTACATTTCTAACATTTCAAGCAGCCAAGTCTACTCTTCTGACTAAAATGAGGCAACAAAAGATATTGAATGCTAATGGCATCTTTGTTAGCTTTCCCTAGGGTACTATTATTGAATACATCATGACATTGCCATAATCAACTAATCTGAAAATGAATGTAACGGTAACAATGAGTCAACATTTCTTAACAAATAATATTTAACATTAGCTAACAATAATTCAATAAATCCACGTATTACTCACTTTAAAATGTTGCAGTAAATCCTTAGCTGTTGAATGCCCCATGAACTGCGACCCCAGGTACCGTGATTGAACGTGATCTCCCTCCCAATAGCGCACACGCACGTCCAGTTGCTTACTTTTTGTAGTGTGGTTGAGGCTTTCGTCAAACATCAAAACAAACGTGCCCTTGTTTACTTTCCCATGGCGCTAATGTTGGCTGCCGTTAGTGTGACTGTTGTGTTGTCCGTCCTGCCAAGAATACACAGGAGAGGTTGTCTTGGTGGATGATGTGGTCTTTTATTATTAATATGTCTATCACTAACCGGCATCATCCATTTCTAATTTATATGACAGAAAATTATATAAGAGTGAACAAAAAAAAAAGTTACCGGCGTTTCTTCTTGGTTGATGCTAGAATGATCGTCCGGAGGGAGGGGGGAGGAACCTCCGCTGTGTGCTCTGCTGTGATTCGCTGTTTTGTCATCAAATTCCCCACAGCTAATCAACCAATCACAGCAGCGTATAGTTTCTGGCAGTTTTTTTCAAAATGGAGGAGGACTTCAGCTTATCTGACTGTAGTCGCGCGAATCAATTGTTTAAATATTCGGTCTGAAAGTCAAGACCTCTTTTCAACCAGCTAAAATGCGGTTACAACATTAACGTGTCACAAAACATACATTTGTTTAACCATTTCAATAAAACTGCACTCGCGCGAATCAAATGTTTAAATATTCAGTCTGAACGTAAAGGCCTCTTTTCAACCAGCTAGAAACCCTCCCTGGCCACAGTTTTCCAATTCACCTGCATTCTGTAATTGTTCTCGTTAAATTAAAGTGAATTGTATGTCAGGACTGACTGCAGTCCTGCATGTAGCCTACTTTTATTGTTGTGAAATAAATGTATCTGACCAATTTGAAAGTGTATACTTTTTGTGAGGAGCCATGCCCACTACCACAGTACAGTGGTGGAAAATAGTACATTTATTAAGGTAGGCTATTATAGCTACTTAGTTCCAATTTGAGGTAGCTTTACTTGAGTATTGCCATTTGATGCTACGTTATACTTCCACTCCATTACATTTCAGGGGGAAATATTGTACGTTCTACTCCACTACATTTATTAGACAGCTTCGGTTACTTTTCAGATGGAGCTGCGGTATGCCTACATTCAACACTAAGCTAATATCGTTTCTCTTTCCAGCCTCAACTGAACAAATCATCGAAATGGTTAAACAAATGTATGTTTTGTGACACGTTGATGTTGTAAGTAACCGCATTTTAGCTGATTGAAAAGCGGTCTTGAAGTTCAGACCGAATATTTAAACATTTGATTCGCGGAATTTCGCGCGATTGCAATCAGATAAGCTGAAGTCCTCCTCCATGTTGAAAAAGCTACCAGAAACTATACACTGCTGTGATTGGTTGATTTGCTGTGAGCATTTGATGACAAAACAACGAATCACAGCAGAGCACGCAGCAGAGGTCCTTCCCCCCTCCATCCGGCCGATCAATTCTAGCATCAACCTTTCTTCTTCTTTCGGCTGCCATTTTGTCATGACTTAGTTAGCATTTGTCCGCCAAATTCTATATAGGCTATACCAATTAGCAACTAACTGCTCAGTAAAACCAACATCGGTATTCTTTTCGATAACTAGTTACATTAATATTACCTACAACCGTGAGTTGCAGGTAATATTGCCATGGTATTGCGTCATCCAGGTCATTTATTTGTCTATGGGGATAGATATTTGTTTTAATTACAGGGAATAGCATGCTATAGCTAACAGCTGCACCTGATACGAACCTGGAATTCATAAAAATAGCATGTTGTGGAATGAATATGTACCGTATAAGTGTCAAATATTATCTTATGTCAGTTTAGGTGTTCAACAGATTTTTCGTTCGTTTTAAAAAGCGTTATTTTATTATTTTTGCGGAGCTACCGGAATGTGACTTACCACTGCTCAGAATTTTCATCTCTGCTGTGGATTTCCGGTTTCCAGAGGCTTCTATAAGAGATTCTATCTGACCAATAGATGTCGCTGGCAGAACACATTTATGCATTTCACCATAGAACGGTCTATTTACAACCTCACATTAGCTGCAGCCTATACTCTAGTCACGACCGCAAGTAGTTACCAGAATGATTCGCGCTCTGCACGCAACCCAAGCTAAATTAATCTTCACACAACACAAACGAAGAAGAAGAAATAGTCCTCTCCCGGACAGTTCTTTTTTAAGACCTTTGAGTAATGAATTTAATACCATTTTCCGACATTTTTAATGAATTTAAGACATTTTGAGGCCTTTAATTTAGATACATGAATTTAAGACTTTTTAAGGATCCGCGGACACCCTGAACACACACAACCGTGCAACACTTAAGTCAAAAATCCCGAGTCTAAACTGAATAACGTATGTGTGTGTGTCTGTGTGTGTGAAGCCAAAGTGTTTTTGCATGAGGAATCTGGACGGGGAGACAAGCAGCAGCAGTAAATAAATAGATTAATACTCATTATGAACAAGAACGCCCACTCGTGTGTCTGTAACTTTTTTTTCTTAACTTTGGGAAGTGGCACGGGACATCTAAAAGTTTGCTGACCCCTGTAGTAGCGGTCCATCCAGTGTGTGGAAATACTTCAGTAAAGTTGAAACCTGTACTACTGTCACTTGCAAAACAATGAAGTCCTTTCTGGAATACAACAAAAGTACAAGTGCCATGCACACTCACCTGAAAAAGCATCCTCTAATGCCAGCTGCTGAGGAACGATCCAAACCCTCTCGACACCAGTCAACTGGCTACTTCACCAAACGCCCTGCCATAACAGGCCATAACAAGATGGCTCCAAATCACCAATTTGCTGGTGAATTTCATTGTGAAATATATTTGACCTTTAGTTGCAGTACATCAGAGAAAGCTTCATAGACCTACTGGCTTTTTTTAACCTGGCTACAATGTCCCATCTTACAACACGCTGTTGAACACTATTAAACAGCACTACGACAGCCAGGATCAAAGAGCAAAAACTGACTGAGCAAGACTATGAGTAGGCTTACAGGCTAGATCTTGCCTGAGTTTTGTTTACCTCAAGTGTTTTTCCTGACGTTTCAATTTTTCTTTTTTTGTACCTTAATGGGAGTTTTACCACATATAAGTTATTAATGCATACATTGATGCAGTTGAGTTGCAAGCTGTTGTTTCTGTTCTGTATAAATTATGTGTATGAGCTGTCTGCTGTCAGCATATACATTAAATTTTGCTAATAGGTTGTCACTTGTTGCAAAGCAGTCCCTTCTCCTGTGCTGTTAGTCAATGTTGACTCGACTTTCATCACAAAACAGTCGACTTTGAAAAAATCTGAAGTCATGTAACCCCTAACAGACACAAAAAAGTTGCACCACAAACATGCCTGCCTGCCCACCCATCAATCCATCCATCCATCCATCCACCCATCTACCTTAACATCATGCTCCTGCAGGTGTCTTCCTCTGGCTTGCAGGTACCCGCAAGGAGCAGCAGCACCACTTCCAGGGGAAACCCAAACTTTTCCCCATCTTGAGTCTGAAAGACACAAAGAGTTGTAATGAGGTTGCTGAGAACCGCCTCAGGTTAAGGATTTTAACAAAAACCCAAGTCAACTTACCTTTATAAGGATTAATTAAAGAACAATGAGAGATAGAGATGTTTTGATTTTAACTATGCAGTTAATGCACTGGGCACTACTGCTTCTGATAAAAAACTAAAAAGTTTCAAAAGATACTGACATTTCAAGAGCTTTTGGGGACAAAAACAATGTCACCATTGTGAAGGTGTCCACCTTTTCTTTGGGAATTTGTAAGGCCACCTTCAGGACAGACACACACAACACCTGTAGTTAAATTATATGCTTTACACTTCTGGTCAAATCTGAATGTCCGACACCTTTTATAAGAGAACACAAGCCGTTTTCTGTACAATCGCTACGTATTTCGTATGCGTAATGTCACCGAAATGTGATTTATAACAATTAACTTACTCCCACGTGTATTACAAAAAGACTTGACATGGGCCATTTGAGACCACTGACATTATGTAGACCAGTGACAGACCTTAGTCGGTATGCAGATATTGGATCGTCGACAGCAGAATGGTCACCAGAAACTACAAAGTTATTTTCCTGCAGCTGCACTGCTTTCACACTGCCCAAAAAAACCCGCTAACATGCGCCAATTTACACTGACCAAAGGCGGACATGAGCGGGGTTTTGCCAGTGTGAAAGCAGTAACATGTCCATTTACATTACTGCCACGTGGTAATTAATCACAGCCTCTGAATAAGCACAAAGCCTTTGCATACCAACACGGCCGAATGGGTCTCCATGTTAACTGTTCCAATAGATTTGATCATTCTTCCAACGCATGCCAGGCTAACCACATGCATACAAACCGCTTGTCACTCAACAAGTCAAACAGACTGACGAATGGATGACGTTGCTGACTAGTGAGCCGCTATTGCAGCAGTGTCGTCAACCAGCACTTGCCCCCATCGGCGTTACCGTTGGCCTAACATGACATTTAACATCCTGTGACTTCACAACTATATTATTCATAACTGCCTGGTTTACTACTAACAAAAGACGTGGGATGAGTATTAATCTTAACAATACGACTGGCTATTTCTCGCAAATTCACTGATTACACTGCGGCCGTCACCACGTGACACGTTTTCCTGCGTAGTGGCTGCTTAGCTCGCTCACATACTCAAAACTCTTTTCCAAACACGAGGCGAAACAAAGAACAGCTCAACACCACATTAGCCAACATCTTACACAATGTGTTAATTACCTCGTCTACTGTATCTGTGGCGAACAAATCCATATTGTACGTGGTCAAAATATGCTTAGTTTCTTTCGTTCGTAAAACGCGCTTACCGAAATAGAAGCCATTTTGTAGATGGTCCCAGGCACGTTCGCAAGCCCCCCCCCCCCCCCACACACACACACACACACACGGGACGTCATTTTAAAGGCCCAGTTGTCCTCCATATGGGAACAGGTCTGAATACAGCGGCATGTACAGTATGAAAGATATGAGCAAAAACGCCATGTCGACTCAAATGAACCGCTGGGTCTCAATGACACAGTAGCTCGCTCAACGGTAAAATGGCTGACGGAGCCTGTGTGGCAAATAACGCGCGGAACATGGCGCCAAGCTTGCAGGACAAAAGACAGGTTTTGACCAGTGTCTCTGGCCAGCCCCTCGCTCACAAACCTAATGTTACGTTTCCCAAGTTAAGTGGCGAAGACACGTTCAAGTCGGCGACATTAAAAAAAACAGCCATTTTAGCTATCCACATACACACAAGTTGTCTTCACTCCAGTTGGTAACCCGTGTTAAGGCCGGCATTAGCTGCTAAGTAGGCGTTATAACCTGATATAAGAAAAAATATGTCCCACAGAATACCACACAAAACAGCTTGCATTGACTTATGTGCACATTACATTAAGGCGCAACGTTATTTCTCAATCAGCAATATTCGGAAACTTTACATCTGGATAAAAATAAAGTTACCTCCTGTCACGACCTCCTAACGAAACGCAGCGGACACGGGCTCGTCACAACATGGCGGCGATCAGGATAATGACCTCCCATCACCCCACGCGTGCGTCCCGCCCCTAAAGCGCCCGCCAATTATATTCAATTTTTAAAAACAGTATTTTATTTCAAATTGTTTATGTGATGAAAGAATACTGTTTCACTTACACAATGTGTTAATTACCTCGTCTACTGTATCTGTGGCGAACAAATCCATATTGTACGCGGTCAAAATATGCTTAGTTTCTTTCGTTCGTAAAACGCGCTTACCGAAATAGAAGCCATTTTGTAGATGGTCCCAGGCACGTTCGCAAGCCCCCCCCCCCACACACACACACACACGGGACGTCATTTTAAAGGCCCAGTTGTCCTCCATATGGGAACAGGTCTGAATACAGCGGCATGTACAGTATGAGATATATGATCAAAAACGCCATGTCGACTCAAATGAACCGCTGGGTCTCAATGACACAGCAGCTCGCTCAACGGTAAAATGGCTGACGGAACCTGTGTGGCACATAACGCGCGGAACATGGCGCCAAGCTTGCAGGACAAAAGACAGGTTTTGGCCAGTGTCTCTGGCCAGCCCCTCGCTCACAAACCTAACGTTACGTTTCCCAAGTTAAGTGGCGAAGACACGTTCAAGTCGGCGACATTAAAAAAAACAGCCATTTTAGCTATCCACATACACACAAGTTGTCTTCACTCCAGTTGGTAACCCGTGTTAAGGCCGGCATTAGCTGCTAAGTAGGCGTTATAACCTGATATAAGAAAAAATATGTCCCACAGAATACCACACAAAACAGCTTGCATTGACTTATGTGCACATTACATTAAGTCGCAACGTTATTTCTCAATCAGCAATATTCGGAAACTTTACATCTGGATAAAAATAAAGTTACCTCCTGTCACGACCTCCTAACGAAACGCAGCCGACACGGGCTCGTCACAACATGGCGGCGATCAGGATAATGACCTCCCATCACCCCACGCGTGCGTCCCGCCCCTAAAGCGCCCGCCAATTATATTCAATTTTTAAAAACAGTATTTTATTTCAAATTGTTTATGTGATGAAAGAATACTGTTTCAATTCTTCGTTTTCACATCTAGGCAAATATTACGTGTTATATGGGTCCAAATTAAGTTACCTGAATCTGATCCATCCATTTCCCAAACCGCCTATCCTGCTCTGAGGTGGCGGGGATGCTGGAGCCTATCCCAGCAGTCACTCTGACCTTTCAGGCTAAACACGATTTCATTTAAATTCCATTTAGCTGCAGTTAATTGCGATTACATGCGCTTGACCCATGCCAAACTCGGAATGACACAACTGAATCAGGTGTGTATATATACACTCACTGGCCACTTTATTAGGTACACCTTGCTAGTACCGGGTTGGACCCCCTTTTGCCTTCAGAAATGCCTTAATCCTTCGTGGCATAGATTCAACAAGGTACTGGAAACATTCCTCAGAGAGTTTGGTCCATATTGTCATGATAGCATCACGCAGTTGCTGCAGATTTGTCGGCTGCACATCCATGATGCGACTCTCCCGGTCCACCACACCCCAAAGGTGCTCTATTGGATTGAGATCTGGTGACTGTGGAGGCCATTTGAGTACAGTGAACTCATTGTCATGTTCAAGAAACCAGTCTGAGATGATTCGAGCTTTATGACATGGCACGTTATCCTGCTGGAAGTAGCCATCAGAAGATGGGAACACTGTGGTCATAAAGGGATGGACATGGTCAGCAACAATACTCAGGTAGGCTGTAGCGTTGACACGATGCTCAATTGGTACTAAGGGGCCCAAAGTGTGCCAAGAAAATATCCCCCACACCATTACACCACCACCAGCAGCCTGAAGCGTTGATACAAGGCAGGATGGATCCATGCTTTCATGTTGTTGACGCCAAATTCTGACCCTACCATCCGAATGTCGCAGCAGAAATTGAGACTCATCAGACCAGGCAACGTTTTTCCAATCTTCTATTGTCCAATTTTGATGAGCCTGTGCGAATTGTAGCCTCAGTTTCCTGTTCCTAGCTGACGGGAGTGGCAAGATTATCTAATATTTTGGGGTCCTTATGAAGCTTGGGAATTAAAGTTATTATAGCTTGTTTCATAGTGGAAGGAAATTTAATATTGTCAGTTGATTCTTTTAACATAAGAGAGAATGTAACTTTAATAAGTCCCAAAAATGTCTATAGAAATTGGCAGTAAGTCCATCCCTACCTAGAGATTTGTCTAAAGACAAACTCATTACTGCTTTATCCAGCTCATCTGAAGTAATTTCAGCATCACACAACCATACGAACACATCAACAATACAGAGAATAAGAGCTTTGATATTGTTGAAGAAGTCAGCATCCTGAACAGAAAAGGTTGAAGAATACAATTTACTGTGTTAGTAATTAGTATTAGTATTGAGTAGCAGCAGAATACTTCACAACTGCTATCATTAAACGTTTATTGACATGCTACAGTACCAGAGAAAAAGTAAAATCTATGTTAACATTATTTTATTATAATGTTAAACTTTATTTCACTCTCTCTCTCTCGCACACGTAAGGAATCCAGCTTTGGTAAGGAATGAGCTTTGGCTCAAGACAAATCAAACAATAGCAAACAAACAAACCAACACAAAACCCATTTCTGTCACGTATCTGGAAAGAACCCAAAAGCAGACGGGACAAGCAGGTAAGGGAAGAAATCAAGTCTTATGGCCGGACTTGATGAAGCAGCAATCATTGGCAACGCTGTCTTCGGGAGGGGGGCGGAGTCGGCTTGTGTTCGTCACGTCAATGCGTCTCTGTGTGTGTCGGAAAAAACAGTGCTTCGGCCTGGAGTCGCCTTGTCACCAAAGTGGGGAGGCGCTCTCCTTCCAGACTGCCGGCCCTCGGACAGATGCAGTTGGCGAACGCATGCAGTACGAGGGTGGGTGTTTGAATTAAAATAGGGATCGATTGGCCACTAAATTGGGAGAAAAAAGGGAAAAATCAAAAATACATTTAGAAAAAAAAAAAAAAGAAATCAACTCTTCATCCAAGTGGCCCATCCCAGGGGTAGAGCAGGAGTTGGCTCAGTGGCAGGTAGACTGGCTGGCACAAGTCCATCAATGGCTACGTTCCAGCCAACACTGGTCCACAGTGGAGGCTTTTTAAGGGTGACGCCGATTGCTTGATGGCCAGCTGCTGTGCCGGGGTGAAGGAGGGGTCAGCAGGTGTCCAGGGAGAAGAGGGGTTAGGCTTGGGCTTTTGGCTCATGACTTCTATTTATTTAGCACTGGCCTACTGATCTGAGGAATGCTATAATGCTCGACTTCACTCAATGTGGCCAGGGGTGCTCGGGCTGGACCCGTCAAATTGGGCAGCGCTGGCCGCTGAATGTGGCCGGGGCTCGACAATGTATGTGGGCAGGGGTGGTCGCGCTGGCACTACAATCAAGCCCAAAGTCGCGCGACGTTTCGCTGTTTATGTACCTTCTTCAGGCGAGGCCTTATTCAACTAAGAGAGGCAGGGTTAAGCTTAAGGTTAGGGTTAGGCTTTTAAATCCGCATTCCCAAATACATTGCAATTAACCTTGTGCACTGTCCATCGACAAGGTGTTTAGATGGCGGCCACAGTCCCCCACCAACTACCTGACCGTCCCACGCAATCCAAAAATTCAATGGCAGCTAATAATGGTCCCTCAGTTTGGCTCAGTCGCATCATCGGGACCCCAATTTGGTCCCCTGTTTCACTACAACAAAGCCCAAAGTCGCGCGACGTTTCACTTTTCTTCAACCCTCTTCAGGCGAGGGTTTAGACTTTTCCACGAGCGGCATGTCGGTGGCCTTCTAAGGCTCGTGAAAATCAAATCACTTGATTGGAAGCTGCCAATTTGCCATAACAATATGGAAGGACCTCTAAAATCTGTTGTACATACTTTGTGCTACTGCACTTACCAGCATGCTTTGTGTCTTGCACATTTCCTATGTTCTTGTGGGTTTCGAAACATGTGAACCAATGGAATGTATTTGCTCTTTGTATTTTTATTTGAATTTTGTTATTAGCCAATGATGTGGTGTGGAGTTGTTATGCCCGCGAAATCACGAGCTTCGCAACGGTCCATCTCCTCACGGAGAGGGAGGAGTTAGGCAGCCCGAGTGAGTACGACGAAGAGAGAGGGCCATTTTTCTGCTGCTCCGTCTAAGTACCCGTTTCGCGGAGACTTTATACACAGCCCGTGTACTAGGCCCGCATTTGAGGTCAGGAGTGTTGCGATTGGCCCGCGGTCGTATGCTTGCTGGTGGGCTTTGTTTTAGTATGCCGATTATTTTGTTTATGCCCCATAGCCAGTGTCGCCGCTAGCTAGCTAAGTGCATTTAGCATCCAGTGCTAGTGTGTTAGCTAGCCGACTAGAGTTGTGGAGGCTAGTCAGAAGTCATCGGGCTGCGCTGGACGGTGATGTAACTAGGGGAGCCGCTCTGCTCCATTCCTGGGACCTGTCTGCTATCCAAAGAGGACTCGCTTCATCTGCTCTATCTTCGCCAGGGTTGTTTGAACATTGCAACCTTTGGCCATCTTGCGGCGGGTGGAGGCTGCTACCGGGGAGCCGACACCTGCCAGCTGCTAGGCTAGCACTACGCCTTCCATCCTCTGGACTGCACACAGCCTCCCGGTCGAGGAAGCGATGGGTTGTGAGTAACCCGAAAATTTCATTTATACTCACACACACACGCACACTTTTATCTCGTCGCCTGGGCATCGTAGCGGTGGCTGCCTTGCCCTCCGCTCAGAGAGCTGCTTTAATGTGCACCAACGGGCCCCAACGGAAAGTGCTGGGTATTTGTGTGTTCTTTTGATACTTTCTTCCTGTTTATTGTGACCGCTTGTCCCACCCTGTGTAATTTCAATTAATGTTTATTTAATCAGCAATACTACACTCGTGTGGTACTCTCTCTCTCTCTCTCTCTCATTATTATCAAATAAATCCTATTATTATTAATTATATTTCGGGTGTATTGGCAGCTCATTTTCCGCATATGCAAAGCCTAGGTTACTTATAGAGTGCTGGTAATAAGCTTGTACAGTAATTCAGTACACAGCAGAGTTATAAGATCTGCATTAACCACGTGTTTGTTTCATTCTGGGAAGATATACCATTCACCAGCCTTAGCTAAGTGTAGTATTTTCACAGTGGAGGCACCGCGCTACTAAATTGATTATTATCTTGGTTAATTATTTCTATTATCAATTATCACTAATATTGTCATTAGTGGCACTAGCCTACTAGTACACAGGAGGTTCAGCCAGCTCACCATTCCACCGCTGAGAACTCAGGATCCTGTTGCGCTATTGATTTGTATTGTAACACTTTAGTAACTGGTAGCATTAGGCTTTTGTCTTGTTTAAATGTGCTTGGCGTTGCCCGCCAGTGAAAAAGGGGTTACAAATAGCTTTACACTAGTCCAACTCACCGAGCGGGGGGGCGACGTCCCTCTTTGTCGGAGTCCCTCGTAAAAAGAGAGAGTGAACCACAGCTCCGCCTCTAAATACGTCACTGGGAAATATGACACCACCTCCGGTGGGCGTGTGCTTTCGCCCGGGACAGACGTTCCCTAACCATGCCGTTGTCCCGGGAAAATGGACCCGCCCATCTGTTGGATCGCCAGGTCTTTCTCCGGAAACACCGGATGACGACCCATTCGCCGGGGAGGTAGGAATGGAGAACCTTCTCAGCTGGGGTGGGGAGAGCAGCTGCCACCTGTTTGGGAGACTTGGGAGAGAGCAGAGGAGAGATTACAGCAGTGCTGTAGCATAGCATGCTCGTAAAGAGCGGTTTGGGGAAGAGCTCCCGGCGCAGGGCCCGTTCCCATGGTCGGAGGCCGTCCCATGACAATCTCAAAAGGACTAAGCCCTGCTCTGGAGTGTCTTTGTCGCACGCGCATGTACATAAGTACCAGAAGACGTAAGAAACTGTCTCTGTTGCCAGAGAGCACCAAAGTCCACGCCGAAACCGTAGCGTGAATCCGTGTAGATGGTGACAGACCAGCCAGCTGCCAGCTCGCAGGCCGCAGAGAGGGCCGTGAGTTCAGCAGCCTGTGCAGAGAGGTGAGAGGGCAACGAGCTGCAATTAAGGCAAGCGGAGGCAGAGCAAACGGCCCAACCAACCTGACATTGGCCGGTGGTAAGACAGCGGGAAGCCGACCCATCCACAAAAAGGACAACGTCAGGGTTGGCAAGAGGAGTGGAGCTGAGATCAGGCCGAGGTGAACAAACAGCAGAGACAGCTGCAACGCAGTCGTGTGGTTCACCATCGTCTGGTGAGGGAAGAAGGGTGGCGGGGTTAAGGACAGTGCAACGTTTGACAGTGATGGTGGGCATGTCAAGGAGCACAGTGTTGTAACGTAGCCACCGGGCTGCGGACAGCTGTGACCTTTTCTGTTCAAGTAGGAGGAGCGGGACCGCATGGGGAACCAGGAGAGTAACGTCGGAGTACCCCACGATGTCTCGCGAGGCCATCACAGCCTTTTCAGCAGCAGCGACGGCTCGAAGGCAGCGAGGCAAGCCAGCCGCTACCTGGTCAAGTTTGGTGGAGAAGTAAGCCACAGGGCGCAGCTTGCAGTCCCCCATGAGACTGACTGCAAGAGGACGGAGATCATGCAGCCGTTGCGCTCATCCACAGTTTGAGTGAATGCTTGAGCGGGCTCCGGATAGCCAAGAGTTGGTGCGATTTGGAGCTGGACTTTCAGTCACTCAAAGGCTTTAGTTGCCTCTGGGGTCCACAAGAGGACCTGTGAGGCGGGTGCATGAGAGTCAATGAGGGCCCGAAGGGGTTTGTCAAAGGTTGCACATGCCGGAACGAACAAGCGACACAGTAGGAAGCCATGCCTAAGAACAGGGTATCTGCAGGTTTCACTAAGTTAATTTTAAGACTTTTTAAGACCTTTTTAATGCCACTTGGATCGGAATTTAAGACCAAGATCTACAACAAAATATATACATATGGTTGGTAAGCACTAACGCCCAACAGCTGAATATTTAACCATTTGATTCGTGCGAGTGCAGTTTTATCGAAATGGTTAAACAAATGTATGTTTTGTGACACGCTGATGTTGTAACCGCATTTCTTGACGTTCAGACCGAATATTTAAAGATTTGATTCGCGGAATTTCGCGCGATTGCAATCAGATAAGCTGAAGTCCTCCTCCATGTTGAAAAAGCTGCCAGAAACTACACGCTGCTGTGACTGGTTGATTCGCTGTGAGCATTTGATGACAAAACAACGAATCACAGCAGAGCGCGCAGCGGAGGTCCCTCCCCCCTCCATCTGGCCGATCAATTCTAGCATCAACTTTTCTTCTTCTTCTCTCGGCTGCTATTTTGTCATGACTTAGTTAGCATTTGTCTGCCAAATTCTGTATAGGCTATACCATTTAGCAATTAACCGCTCAGTAAAACCAACATCGGTATTCTTTTCGATAACTAGTTACATTAATATTACCTACAACCGTGAGTTGCAGGTAATATTGCCATGGTATCGCATCATCCAGGTCATTTCTTTGTCTATGGGGGATACATATTTGTTTTAATTACAGGGAATAGCATGCTATAGGTAACAGGTGCGCCTGATACGAACCTGGAATTCATGAAAATAGCATGTGTGTTAGAGTTTGTGGGAGACCCCAAGCGCACGACACCAGACAGAGATGGGGTTAGCCGAAAACTGGCGTACTTTATTCAAACATAGGAAGGCAATGAGCGACAAGGAAAAAACGGAAAGTCCAAGGGGGAAAAAAACTCGCGGGTAATCCAAACGGGAACAAGGCAGGATACTTCCACGGGGAAACCTTGCAAGGGAAAAACATGAACCAAGGGCTGGGATGAGTTCGTAGAGAAAAGGACCGTGAGAGGAGAGTCGCCGCTACTGCGGGGAGGTAACAACACGAACTGACAACGGGCACGTGGGAGGCCACCAAACTTAAGCCCAGCCCTGATGACTAAGCCCGGCCCTGACGAGCCGATTGGCTGCCGGCGTGGGGTGGGCGGGCCACGGTGCGGGGTGGGCGAGCCATAACACTTGTTTCCCTTTTATTTTCTTTTTTTCCCCTCAAAATTCACTTAATCCTACCAAATGACCACTTCTATTAGTGCGAGACCGAGGGTGAACAGCCGCTTAATTGTCAGTGCACGACCTCATCTGGTTTCAATAGTACGCGTTTTAAATGATCATTTTATCCTTTAAAGAATTCTGCTTACCCGTGCGATGAATCTCCCAGGGTTTTGCTGAGGGATCTCAGCGACACCGACCAAACGGACCACCCGCCTCTCCCTTTCTTCTTCTCAAACCTGGTGAGGTTATTGGGAGATCGGTGACTATGTCCTTGTCCCGAGATGATCGGTCAGCCGGTTGTCCGTCTGGCGGAGCGACGTGAGATCCCGCTTCTGACACCAAATTGTTGTGGATTTTCCTTTATCCTTTTAATGGGCTCTTGCCCCAGCAACCTCTGGGGAGAATAATCATGGGACAAATATTGAAGCAAACAGAGAATCTTTAATGCATCTGCAGATGGAGAGCCATAAGGCCACAGAGAGGTTCGTCTATGAGGATATGCTCTGCCTCTGAGCTGGAGATAGTGGTTTTTTATAGAACAGTCCGTCGCGTCATACACTATGTTTCCTGCGTCAACTAAGGTGTAATCTTAAAAAGGAATGAAGGAAACATCTACGTAAATCACGTTCTGTGCCTCGTGAGTGTCTGTACGCCTGTTGCACTTGTCTTTTGCTGTACCTGGCCGTTCCTGGGATGCGGCAACGGGGAGGCAAGCATAGTAACAGTTGCTATGTGGCCCCATGGAAGGTACGCATGAGAACAATTGGTATGTGTGTCTGCAGTGAGTGAGAAGTTTCATACACACAGACAAGTGGAAAACTACAGAGTACATACGGAGTGCATATGGAGAACATTTTGTACTCCACATACATCACCAACATCCTGCTCAGCTCTCCCCTTCTCAGCCTCCTCCTGCTCAGCTGCACCACTCTCCTCTCAGAGCCTCACCGCAGCCACATCGTGATGACACGACTGGTACGAATGACATTGCGAGCTACTTGGTGCGCCGAGAGCTTGTGAATTCCGGTCTCATCCAGTTCAACGAGCGCCCAGAAAATTATTGGGCGTGGAAGTCCTGTTTCTTCAACGCCATTGAAGGACTGAACTTAACTGCCAGCGAGGAGCTCGACCTCTTGACAAAGTCGTTAGGAAAAGAGTTCTCAGAGCACGTTAAAAGGATTTGCTATGTGCACGTCGCCGACCCTGTAGTGGGCCTACAACATGTCTGGGAACGCCTAGAAGAGTGCTCCCCTGAAGTGATCGAGAGAGCGCTCTTCGAGAGGATAGAGAACTTTCCAAAAATCGCTCAGAAAGACCCCGTAAAGTTGAGGGAGCTGGGAGACCTGCTGATGGAGTTAGACTCTGCTACGTGTGAGGGCTACCTGCCGGGGATCTCGTACCTGGACACCGCCAGGCGTGTCAACCCGATCGTTGAGAAGATGCCACACAGTCTACAAGAGAGGTGGATAACTAAGGGTTCCCAGTACAAAGAGCAGCACTATGTCTCCCCCCCCCCCCATTCACCTTCTTCGCAGACTTCATCTGCAGCGAGGCACACAGAAGAAATGACCCCAGCTTTACTCTCCCTTCAGCTCCATCGAAAACGTCCAACAAGTCCTCCACAGTGTCCTCAAAACATGAGCGATCAGAAAAGGAATCAAGACACGCCAAAAGGCATGTCTCCACCCACAAGACAGAGGTCTCAACAAACCGCTCAGCTTCTCAGTCACGCAGTTCGAGCAGCAAGCCTGGCGACAAAGGGAAACAATGTCCCATCCATCAGAAGCGCCATCCTCTAAAGAAATGTCGAGGTTTTCGAAGCAAGTCTCTTGAGGAGCGCAAAGCCTTTCTGAAAGAGAATGGTGCCTGCTACAGGTGTTTCTCCTCCACAACTCACCTGGCGAAGAACTGTAAGGCAACTTTGAAGTGCAGCGAATGTGAGAGCGATGACCACATAGCGGCGCTCCACCCTGGACCTCCTCCACGGGACAAAAAAGACAAGGACCCCACCTCAGAGCATGGCGGGGAGAGTGAAGAGGAGGCGCCTCCACCAGCAGTCACCTCTAAATGCACAGCACACCCAGACAGAGCTAGTAACGTCTACATCGTCCTGGACGACCAGAGCAACAGATCTCTGGCGAGGTCTGATTTCTTCTACTTCATCCAAATCAGAGGTTCAGACTCACCGTACACCCTGCGTACATGTGCAGGAGTCACCGAGACATCTGGAAGAAGAGCCACAGGGTTCTTGGCGTAGTCGTTGGATGGAAAAAACAAGTGTGCTGCTTCCAACACTCATTGAGTGCAACCATATGCCTGACCATCGGTCAGAAATCCCGACCCCAGAAGCTGCACAGCACCACAGCCACCTGAAGTCCATCGCTCGCAGAATCCCTCGCCTGGACCCTGAAGCCCAGATCCTGATACTTCTGGGACGCCACATCCTTCAGGTTCACAAAGTCAGGGAGCAACGCAATGGTCCTCCCAGCGCCCCCTATGCCCAACGTCTAGACCTGGGTTGGGTGGTTACAGGGGACGTGTGCCTGGGTTCAGCCCACAAGCCAGCAGCTGTGACTCCCTATCGCACCAGCGTGCTCGAAAACGGAAGGCCATCTCTCCTCACTCCGTGCCCCAACCGTCTCCAGGTCAAGGAAAGGTTCCTCCTTACAGCATCAAACATGACACCCCAGTCCCTGATGACGACAAAGTGCGGCTTTCCATCGAAGATCGTCTGTTCCTGGAGTTCATGGACAGAGAGATGGTGATGGACGACACCAACAGCTGGGTGGCGCCTCTCCCATTCCGATCCCCTCGTCGACGGCTCCCTTACAATCGAGACCAAGCTCTCAGCAGACTTACCTCTCCCCGCCGCACCCTGGAAAGAAAGCCTAAGATGAAAGCCGACTTCGTCACACCTTCATGCAAAACATCTTTGATCGCGACCAGGCTGAGTTGGCCCCACCACTACCGGAGGGAAGTGAGTGCTGGTACTTACTTATCTTCAGCGTCTACCACCCTCAAAAGCCAGACAAGATCAGGGTTGTCTTCGATTCCAGCGCTCAACATCACGGCATCTCCCTGAACGATGTGCGTGCTACTTACCGGCCCGGATCTGAACAACAGCTTGCTGGGAGTCTTGCTGCGCTCCCGAAGAGAAACAGTGGCTGTCATAGCGGACATCGAGCAGATGTTTCACAGCTTCGTCGTTCGAGAAGACAACAGAGATTTCTTGTGTTTCCTGTGGTTCAACAACAACGACCCCAACCGAGAGATTGCCGAGTATCGCATGAAAGTCCACGTATTCGGCAACTCACCATCCCCAGCTGTCGCCATCTATGGACTTCACCGAGCAGCAGAACACAGCTCCAGGGAACACGGAATGGATGCCAAGCACTTAGTGGAACGCGACTTCTACGTCGACGACGGCCTCGCTCTGGCTGGGTTGCGTCCCGAGGGGCAGCCGTGAGTAGAGGGAGGAGTCGTTGGCAGCTTGACTGGAGGTGGCCACTTGCTGTGTATTTAGCATAGCAGCACACTCAGCTGCTCCCTCAACCTGTAGTGCGATGGTAATTGCTCTGGACAGCAGCAGATCGTCTTTTTCCAGCAGGAGAGTCTCACGCACCTTTGCGTTGTTGGTGTGTTCGATTAGCTGGTCGCGAACCATCTCGTCCTGAAGCGCGCCAAACTTGCATGAGCTAGCTAGCCCTCGCAAATTAGCTACGTACTGCCGCACAGACTCACCAGGCAGTTGGTGTCGCTGACGGAATATAAATCGCCGAAGGAGGGCACTCTGTGGAGCAGCGAAATGGGTGCTCATAAGTCCCACAGCTTCGTCAAAGTTTGTGACGTTCCCCAGAGTCCCGAGCACACGATGACCCTCTGCTCCCAAGCAGTGTAGCAACAGAGCCGTCTTCCTAGCCTGGCTCACGTCGTCGAGCCCTGAGGCGATGATGTAATTTTCAAAACTATGTAGCCAGCGAGTCCATGGTACCGGAGGCTCGCCAGGTAACGCCAGGAAGGGGGCAGGTGGTGGGAGAGAGATATCAGCCATCCTCGTCGCCAATATTGTATTGAGAAATCACGTCAGGACACAGCGCTGTCGCTCGACACAACCTCTACGTTGCATTCTTTATTTAGACTGACACAGCATCACAGGCAGACCCGATCAAACAACCCAGAGCCCGCAGGCATCACCAAGCGATCCCAGCACAATAGAACAGCACCAAATCAAATGCAGCACTGTCGATGTGTGCAGACATAACAAGGGGCTTACCAGCGTTTCCCATTGGAAGTAACAACCCCTTTCAGCCCGCGATTTAGCAAACACCGTTCACATGTGTCGCACCGGGCATTCATGCAGCATAAGCCTCGGTTTGTAGCTAAGAGCCGTTCACAATGTGCTGCACGAGGCCTACCTACACATGTAGCCTGAGCCTCGAATGTTGCTAGTGCTAGCTAACGTTAGCTAGTACAAGAAGTGAATCTCTTGTGCTGCTTAGCTTACGGGTGCTTAATAGTGACGAGCATAATCGTTCAATAAACATTAGGCTCACATGCATCGAAACTGACGATATTAAATGATTCCAAGTAGAAAATTCAACAAGCCAACTAGCTAGATAGCATTTGCCTTGGCGTGGGACTGACAAGCTAGCATAAGCTAACGTGAGCTAGTGAAAATTCGCACACATTAAAATGTATCTGGATGTAACGTTACATGTATATAGACATCTCCGATATCGTTATGCAAGCAGGTGAGCGGCTAACGTTAAACCGGAATTAAGCAAGCGAGACTGTGTGGCTAGCTAGAATTAGCAGGCCCCGTTTATAGAAGCTAGCAGCAGGTCTGTCTTCTAACGTCAGGCGTAGCCAATCGCTCGGTTGGTTGTCGGTGTGATAACGTGGCAATATTCGCTAACTTTTAAAAAAAAAAAAATATTCGCTAACTAAACGTTAGCTAGCTTATGCTAGCTAGTCGTTTCCTAGCCAGGCTAGCTAGCTATGAACGTATAAACTGACGTGCGATAACGTTATAATTAGCTTTAATCAGTCACTTAAAAATCACACCCGAGTGTGCCAAAATGTTACAAAAACATGTCGATATTCAATGTTTACTGGGGTTTTTCGCGCTTCGGCTCACTTCTTACCGAGAAATTGGCACTTGGCACAAGTTGGCCGTGAACTTGACTTCTCCTCAGGGCTCCAAGCAGTGAAAAGAAAAATGGCATAAAATCAAGAGATTTTGAGAACCAAAGTTTGGCTACGTCAGTAGTCACGTGACATACTGGATGGAAAAATAGTCTTTGGTTTTAAGTCAGTCAAATACATTGAACCAATGAGGCCCTGATTTCCATTGAATTAAAGTGAGTTTAATACATATATAGACCCAAAATATCATAAATACAATTATATCGGGTCCAATCAAATAAAAAACACGCTTTAATTGAATGGCAGCATATGATCACTTTTTACTGTGTGGATGCAAACAGTGAAACTTATGTAACCCCTTTTTCACTGGCGGGTGAAGTAATACTTGGGGTAGTATTGGTCGAGGATCAATGATCACACCGGGTTAGAGAACTCAGGATTAATCGTGGCTCAGTAGGCAGACGTAATAACCATACGTGGTAGTGGTGTAACCATAATAACAGTCCGGGTAGTACATAACACCTAGTGTAGTTCCAGTGGATATACATGGCATTTATATCACTACAACCAGCTGCACTGATGTTTGCTCGGGAGCTACAGACGCCTGTGGATCTGGTCTTTGGCAAGCCGCCAAACCCACCAGTACGAGTGCCGCCGGGCCAGGACTATGTAGACGCACTACAGGACCGGATGGAGGCTCCTCATCAGCTGGCTCCAGAGAATATGGCTTCTGCAGGGGAAAGGCAGAAGAGAGCCTATGATGTACGTTGCCACCGCAAAGAGTACCAGCAGGGGGACAACGTATGGGTGTATAACCCACGGCGAACGAAGGGACGGTCCCCAAAGCTGAACAGCAACTGGGAGGGGCCCTGCCTCATCCTGAAGAGGATCTCAGAGGTCATCTATAGAGTGAAGCTCCACAGCCGCCCTCGGATAGTCATCCTTCACCAAGATCGCCTCGCACCTTACTTAGTACAGACCAGGCTACCGGGGTCCAGGGAGGGGGTAAGGACACTGCTGGATCAAAGCCAACCTCCCTGGATGTCAGCAAGGAGCTACCATTAGAGCATCTTGTTTTGGGCCAGGGAGGGGGCGGGGACACTGGGTTTACAGAGCTGCCCTCCCTGGCCAGGAATGGAAACAGCGGTGACGTCGAAGTCGACGGTGGGGGCTCAGACCCAGCGGATGCAGAGCCGCCCCCGTCATCCATCAGCAGCCCGCGGCAAGGAGCAGCCCGGGATGGGAGAGGTGCTCGGCGGAAGAAACCCTCATGGTGGATGGACCCATCCACATGGGATTTGGGTTAGGCCAACGGGACGTTGGTCTTTCAAGGAAGGAGGCAGTGTGGCGAATTCAACTAGAGTGTTCCTGCTCCAAGTTCATTTGCATGTTACCCACGATGCAACTGAAATGTCGATGTTTTGGTTATGTTGTGGGCTATTGAACACGTTAAAAACGGGCATATCTGTTACAGATAGCGGGGATGCGGTGCAAGGTGATGGGGACGTTACGAGAGAAGTTGATTAGACAACATGCTATTTCCCACCATGAGGGTAAAGAGTAGGCAAATAGATAAGGTCGCTTCTGTGGCCAAGAAAAGGATCAAGCTGAGACCAAAACGAATTTGTGACTGTTATGACTAGCTTGGCTTGCGGTCATTAAAAGCTTGCTTGCTAACTCTGAAAGGTTTGCTGAGAAGTCCATTATTTGACCACGTGGAAATATCATCATGTTAATTTTATGTCAACCCATTTGGCCCCGTTACACTGGGAGGAGCCATTGCATATGAAGCCCCTGCCCCCCCCCCCCAAAAAAAAAACAAACAAAAACAAAACAAAAATAAAAAATGATGTCAGTCATTTATTTGCGACTGTTGTGCGGACTGTGTGTGTTGAGCAGCGACCCCCGGTACACCCTTGTTACAGTCGTTTTTGCTGACCCGGAGGTTGTACTGTCAAGCAAGCGCCACAAACAACGCGCGCGGACAGCCTGGACACGGCAGCACTGGCACATCCTACAAGATTAATAAAGTGTGAGTATTAATCATATACGTTTTGATGCAAGCTGTGCCTTGCCCCTTTAAGGAGAGGGCTTAGTGGGTATTGTGTGTGTGTGTGTGGGGGGGTAATGTAGACGCAGCCGTGTGTGTGTGTGTGTGTGTGTGTGTCTGTGTATTTTCTGTTTGTAGCCGCAGCCGCGGAGACGCTAGTTTGCCGACAAATAGGAAGGTAGCCACCGTTACCAGTGATGATTTGTATGCATCACAGGGAGGGAGGGAGGGAGGGAGGCTGCCGTGTGTTAAATGGGACTGCAGTGCAGTGCAGTGGCCGGCCCGTTCTCCACCGCGGAGTTGGTCCGGACTCTTTATGAAGTTGTTACCAGCTACGAGCCAGGCTAAGCTAAATAGACTAGCGAGACACCCACCGGAGGCTTCCAACTACGGTTCGGAGCCGCGACGCTGGAGAGGTAACAGTACTAGACGTGCTGCTGCACTAGACGTTTTGTTGTTTTGTTGTGTTAAGTTACAAGTAAAGCTGAGCGTCGCTGTGTAAGTTAGCTTTTACCTAATCAACGTTAGCCAACTTGCTAAGTAGGCTGGTGCTCTGCGTGCGCGTTTTCATTTTTGGGGTAGCATGCGGCGATAGCTTTTGTTAAAAAGCATGCTAATTTGCCCTGGGAATCAGTGGAGGCTGATGGAAGTGCCCCATTTGTATCTTAACTGTCATCTTCTTCTCTCTATAGACACTGTGGGACCTGAGCATGACCCAAACAGACCTCACCTACGATGCAGTCCCAGGTAGACCAGTATAGTATGGTCTATAATAGCAGATCATGATCCAGCTCAAGGTTATTGTAGTTCACTAAAACTGAACTAAAACCAGGTGTGAAAAGAGAAGAAAAAAAAACAAAAAAAAAACGTTTCAGTTCACTGAAATAAAAATAAAACTTGACTTTAGAGGAGCAAGAAGAGGAAGCGAGTGAAGGCAGAGCCGAAGATCAAATGGTGGAAGTTGAAGAAGGAAAACTGTTGTGTGGAGTTCAGGCAGGGGTTAAGACAGGCACTGGGTGGATAGTGGAGAGTTGCCGGACGGCTGGGCAACCACTGCAGAAATAGTGAGGGAGACAGCTAGGAAGGTACTTGGTGTGTCGGCAGGACAGAGGAAGGAAGACAAGGAGACTTGGTGGTGGAGTGAGGAAGTACAGCAAAGTATACAGAAGAAGAGGTTGGCAAAGAAGAAATGGGATAGTCAGAGAGATGAAGAAAGTAGACAGGAGTACAAGGAGACACAGCGTAAAGCTAAGAGAGGTGGCAAAGGCAAAAGGCGTATGGTGAGTTGTATGACAGGTTAGACACTAAGGAAGGAGAAAAGGACTTGTACCGATTGGCTAAACAGAGGGACCGAGCTGCAAAGGATGTGCAGCAGCTTAGGGTGATGAAGGATAGAGATGGAAATGTGCTGACGAGCGAAGAGAGTGTGCTGAGAAGGTGGAAGGAGTACATTGGGGGGCTGATGAATGAAGAAAATGAGAGAGAGAGAGCAGGTTGGATGATGTGGGGATAGTGAATCAGGAAGTGCAGTGGATTAGCAAGGAGGACGTGAGGGCAGCTATGAAGAGGATGAAGAGTGGCAAGGCAGTTGGTCCTGATGACATACCTGTGGAGGCATGGAGATGTTTAGGAGAGATGGCAGTGGGGTTTTTAACTAGATTGTTTAACTCAAACTTGGAAAGGGAGAGGATGCCTGAGGAGTGGAGAAGAAGCATACCGGTACCGATTTTCAAGAACCAGGGCGATGTGCAGAACTGTAGCAACTACAGAGGTATAAAGTTGATCAGCCACAGCATGAAGATTTGGGAAAGAGTAATCGAAGCTAGGTTAAGAGGAGGAGAGGTGACGATTAGCGAGCGGCAGTATGGTTTCATGCCACGAAAGAGCACCACAGATGCGATGTTTGCTTTGAGAATGTTGATGGAGAAGTATAGAGAAGGCCAGAAGGAGTTACATTGTGTCTTTGTAGATTTAGAGAACGCATAAGCCAGGGTGCCGAGAGAGGAGATGTGGTATTGTATGAGGAAGCCGGGAGTTGCCGAGAAGTATGTAGGAGTGGTGCAGGATATGCACGTGGAAGTGTGACAGTGGCGAGGTGACAGATGGGTTCAAGGTGGAGGTGGGATTACATCAAGAATCGGCTCTGAGCCCCTTCTTGTTTGCAATGGTGATGGACAGGTTGACGGATGAGATCAGGCAGGAGTCTCCATGGACGATGATGTTCGCGGATGACATTGTGATCTGTGGCGAGAGTAGGGTGCAGGTGGAGGAGAGCCTGGAGATGT
Organism: Lampris incognitus; assembly: GCF_029633865.1. Lineage (NCBI taxonomy): Eukaryota > Metazoa > Chordata > Actinopteri > Lampriformes > Lampridae > Lampris > Lampris incognitus. The sequence continues at coordinate 297,452 of NW_026611590.1, read as the reverse complement.
GGAGGTATGCACTGGAGGGAAGAGGAATGAAAGTCAGTAGGAGCAAGACGGAATACCTGTGTGTGAAAGAGAGGGAAGACAGTGGAATGGTCACGAGTGGAGGTGACGAAGGCATATGACTTTAAATACTTGGGGTCAACAGTCCAAAGTAACGGGGAGTGCAGGAGAGAGGTGAAGAAGAGAGTGCAGGTAGGGCGGAGAAGAGTGTCAGGAGTGATTTGCGACAGAAGGGTGCCAGCAAGAGTTAAAGGGAAGGTTTACAAGATGGTTGTGAGACCAGCTACGTTGTATGGTTTGGAGACAGTGGCACTGACGAAAAGACAGCAGGAGGCGGAGCTGGAGGTGGCAGAGTTGAAGACGCTAAGGTTTTCACTGGGAGTGACGAAGAAGCACAGGATTAGGCACGATTATATTAGAGGGACCGCTCAAGTCGGACGGTTTGGAGACAAAGCAAGAGAGGCAAGATTGAGATGGCTTGGACATGTGTGGAGGAGAGATGCTGATTTTGGAGCTGCCAGGGAAGAGAAGAAGAGGAAGGCCAAAGAGGAGGTTTATGGATGTGGTGAGGGAAGACATGCAGGTGGCTGGTGTGACAGAGGAAGACGCAGAAGACAGGAAGAAATGGAAACGGATGATCCGCTGTGGCGACCCCTAACGGGAGCAGCCGAAAGTAGTAGATCTATGTCATATGTACATTATTTACAATTAGTTCATAAGTCATTCATAATTCATGTGTGATTTCGTCATTCCTAGGTTATGTGCAGCTATTTACATGCAGTTATGTAGCCTACAATTATTATTTACATGCAGTCATGTGCAGTTATTTACATATGTTATGTAGTTATGTCATAGACATGTGATAACATTTTATAATTTATGCAATGTTTATTGAAACATTCTTTCTCTGTATTGCCCCCCTATACAGTTTTACAAAAAGGTTTGAATTCTCAAAGTTCTTCAGTAAAGTTCCTCAACTTGGACTGGGACTCTGTATTTCTTTGGGATTCTTCATGTTGGCTATCTGTCCGCCTGTCTATACATGGACACAAATACGTAGGACAGAATAGGCGGTCTTCTCGTTCCCCCCCGCCGTTTAAAGAAAAAAAAATTGTGTGTCTTTTTCTATCTTATTCCTCAAGGGTTAAAACCTCAACTAGGGCTTCTTGTTACCTTTCCAGGGTACAAGCCACAACTAGGGTTACCTGGCAGAATTCGGGTTTGAGGTTAAGATTGGGGTTAAGCCAGGGGAAAGGGTACCCCCATCCGGCCACTCGTCAGGCGCTGGCATAATAGGTGTACGTTATGTACAGTAGATTGGATGATTGTATGACCGCCTGGCCAGCAGGTGGAGTCATGGAGGCACCAATCTCAGTAATATGAGGCGCATAGATGACGTCGGCATGCAGCGCAGGCGATTCTGAACGGTGCAAATAAACGAAGCACATGGCTGCATGGAGTTGAGCTCCCGAAAAATACAAGAGTTAATTAAATGCGATAAAGTGGAAACGGTTAATTTAAATGCGATAAAGTGGAAACGTTGTAGAACCAGCATCATCACAGCTCAGTACTGCACGTGTACAGCACGTGTACAGCCAGTGTATGGTCCCACAGCTGTGGTCAGCATCACGTCATTCAGCACGCTGTTGTTCATCTAGCTGTGTGTACAGCTAGCCGTGTATCAGTCAACCAAACGACCAGCTTATGTTAGCTCATGTACAGTTTGGAAACAGCTAATGTTAGCTTGTGTACAGGAGGAAATACATTGTCAACGAACATTTGTGTCATCTCGTCATTTATGGTTGGCGTTCACAACGCCGCTAAATCTTAACAATTGCGACAGATAGTAAATCTGTGTCAGTCCAAACGTTTGTAGTTCAAACGTTTACAATAGGTTAGAAATTTAAAACCGCATTCCCAAATAAATTGGAATTAACCTTGTACACTGTCAATCAACAAGATGTTTAGATGGCGGCCACCTTCTTCAGGCGAGGGCTTAGACTTTTCACGACCGGGCGGCATCTCGGTGGCCTTCTAAGGCTCGTAAAAATCAAATTAACAATGGAAAAAATAGCCAACATTAATCCAACTCACCGAACAGCGGGCAACGTAGCTCTGTGCCGGACTCCATCGAAAAGAGAGAATGAGGCTCCGCCTCTTAATATATACTGGGAAATATGACACCACTTCCGGTAGATGTCACGCTCTCCACAAAAGGCGGCCCCCCACGCCGTTGTCACGGGAAACATGACGCGACATCCGGCAAACGCGCGCCCTCCCCATAGACGGAAAAAAACAGAAAGGGGGAGAAAAAAAGAAAAAAAAAAGACAAAAGGGGACAGTGTGTTTTTTCCAGAGACGGGTTCGGGTTAGAGTTATAGGACCGTGTGTCCGAGGAAAGTGACGTGTTGTTGACAAAATTGGAGTTTGGAGAGACTAGCTTGGTGACCTTCTTGGGCCAGATGGCGTAAGAGAGAGACCGAGTCACAGCTGCACTGCGTTGTGGTGGGGGCACAAAGCAGGAGGTCGTCGACGTACTGCCATAGGGTTGAGCCGCGCGTCAGCGTAAGTGTGCTAAGGCTGTCTCGAAGCGCCCCGTTGTAGATCGTGGGGCTTTCACAATAGCCCTGACACAGCCTTGTCCATGTGTAAGGCCGACCGTCAAATAGGAACGCAAACCAGAACAGGGACGCTGAAGAAAGCGTTGGCATGGTCCACAACGGCAAACCGCCGTGCAGAAGGGGGAACCTGAGACATAAGGGTGTAGGGATTGGGGACGCAGGGCGTGCGGGCCCTGACAGCTGCATTTACTGCCTGAAGGTCTTGAACGAATCTCCATTCAGTGGGCTGTCCGGGTGGGCGTATCTTCTTCACGGGGAAGATGGGAGTGGAAACCGGGGAGGTGGGCCAAGGGACAATTATGCCCTTGACACGCAAGGCATTGAATACAGGGCAGATGCCATTAACCGCTTCCGGTTTCAAAGGGTACTGAGGTTGGTGGGGACGGAAGTCGGATTTCGGGGTAATGATGACGGGCTCACAATTACGTATGAGACCTACATCCTATTTCCCGTCAGCCCAAAGATGGGAGGGGATGTTGTGAAGCTGCGGAGCAAGTGCAGTGTGTGTGTGTGTGCCAGTGTATGGGCCTCAGTCACTGACGGTGAGGGGGCGGACAGAGCCAACATTCGTGACGTCACCGCAACGGTGGCGCTGACGTCTACCCGGTATAATTTTAGTGAGGGGGACCAGTCGCTTGAAGAGTCGGCGGGAAGCCAATCTGACGCCAGAGAAGCTTGTCGCGCGAGTGGACCCGTATCTGTCCACTGGGAACCCCGTGGTTTTACCAAGGAGACGTGCGGGACCGAGTCATCAACCGAAAACAACGCAGTTTGGTCGGTGTCTAATGTACACGTGACATGAGCGGTGCAGTGTAGGTTGTCCGCTGTCATGTAGGTCGATGCGTCCCCTGTTGTGGTGTGTGAGCAAGGGAGCAGAGCCACTGTGTGTATTGGGAGGCGGTAGGAGCCCACATGTAGACCCGTAGAGGGAGGGCGGGGTTATGTGTATGCAAAAAAATATTCGCTGCTGGTAACGAAGTGATGTACAGCCCTGATGAGGTGGAAACAACAGAGATGCCCAGTTGGATCATGCCATCTCCATCCAGCAAATTAAATGGGCAGTTATCAGAAATTAAAACAGGCAATTTTGTTGATGAGCTGTCATCCAGGCAAACAAGCGCACAGGAACGGATAATGGCTCCGTGACACACGTACCACTCGCAACAGTGGAGAGGACCGTTTGGCCGCTCCGTGTTAATCGTGGCCGGCCGATAGGCGGTTCTCACCACCGTTCGTGTGGCTCCCGTGTCTAACAAGAAAGGCAGCTCAGCATTTGCAAGACGCAAGGTTATCATTGGCAGTTTTCGGAAAGCTAGCTCATGAGATACATACTGTCCAACTGGGGAAGCTAACAGCAAAGCAGAGTCTTCATTGCAAATCAGTGTATTTGGTTGTGTCTGTGCATTCATACGACCTGATGTGGCAGCAGATGTGTCCAGGACCCCCACCTCCTCCTCCCGTGTCGCCTGTCAGTCCGAACCCCGGTATGAGCCTCCCCGTGGGGCCCACTGGTTGTGAGGTCCGTTGCTCCATCCTCGGCCTCTTCCGCGCCTTTGGTTGATGCCCTTGACGGAGTGGACAGTCTTAAGCCCAGTGACCGGGCTGGCCACATGTGAAGCAGCAGTCTTCACCCGGTTGGGGGCCGCTGGGCTGGGCGTGTTGTCACGGGTTCTGACATCGTGAACGGTCCCCGGGTCTGTCCTGTTGCACAGGTTAGTAGGGTGAAGGAAGCCGCTGCGGCACCATGGAGGAGAGAGAGAGAGGTGCGATGTTTGTCCTGAGCCTGCCTTGCCTTCTGTTCTACTTCCTTTTTCGGCATTTGATCGTGGGCATGATCAGCATGTCTCAGCAAGTCTTCCAGTCGTCTCTTTCCGTATCCTACGCAGTGTGTTTCTATGGCTTTCCTAACTCCGTCCTGCAGGCCGGCCAGGAAATGTTTGCAGAGGTGAGTTTCCCATTGGCCCCTCGCCGTGGACGGGGGAGAGAGAATTGGTGGCGGTTGGGGTGTTGGTGGTGGTGGTGGTGTCAGACGGGGTGTCGGTGGTGGTCCCAGGATCGGTCTCATGGCGCCGCGTTGTTGGACAGATTGTTGGACGCACCCGGAGTCGTCAGAGGGGTGTCCCAGAGACATCGCTATGAGCTGCGGATATAAGGAAGACAAAAGGAGAGAGAGAGGCTGGCTGCCATGTGAGTATGGCGGAGGGGTGGATGTCAGAGATGGAATAGGAGAGGTGTGTGAGAACGGGTCTTTGGTTGATACGTGAGCTGTCGTATCTCTGTCTTTACCGAGTCGTCGCTGCGCATCACAGTCCTCTGTAGCCTTTTTCTTTCCCTACTTTCACACTCTTTCTCCCACATTCCCAAAATTCTTTCTTGCTCTGCCATATACTCTAACCATGTTGTAGGAATCTTTTTCCTTTCTAAGACCTTCGCTTTTCCCTTTTCCATGGACTGTCGGACTTTCATTAGTTTATTCTTGCTCAAAGTTCCTTCAACAGGAAACCCATGATCCTGCATCCAGTCTAAAACATATTTTACCGAGTCTTCACCATATTTCCTTATCACTCATTATCTGATAGATCGGACCCTCCATATTTATCGGGGGCAGTTTACTGCCCTTGTTTCCCTTTTATTTTCTTTTTTTCCCCTCAAAATTCACTTGATCCTTCCAAATGACCACTTCTATTAGTGCGAGACCGAGGGTGAACAGCCGCTTAATTGTCAGTGCACGACCTCATCTGGTTTCAATAGTACGCGTTTTAAATGATCATTTTATCCTTTAAAGAATTCTGCTTACCCGTGCGATGAATCTCCCAGGGTTTTGCTGAGGGATCTCAGCGACACCGAACAAACGGACCACCCGCCTCTCCCTTTCTTCTTCTCAAACCTGGTGAGGTTATTGGGAGATCGGTGACTATGTTCTTGTCCCGAGATGATCGGTCAGCCGGTTGTCCGTCTGGCGGGGCGACGTGAGATCCCGCTTCTGACACCAAATTGTTGTGGATTTTCCTTTATCCTTTTAATGGGCTCTTGCCCCAGCAACCTCTGGGGAGAATAATCATCGGACAAATATTAAAGAAAACAGAGAATCTTTAATGCATCTGCAGATGGAGAGACATAAGGCCACACAGAGGTTTGTCTGTGAGGATATGCTCTGCCTCTGAGCTGGAGATAGTGGTTTTTTATAGAACAGTCCGTCGCGTCATACACTATGTTTCCTGCGTCAACTAAGGTGTAATCTTACAAAGGAATGAAGGAAACATCTACGTTAATCACGTTCTGTGCCTCGTGAGTGTCTGTACGCCTGTTGCACTTGTCTTTTGCTGTACCTGGCCGTTCCTGGGATGCGGCAACGGGGAGGCAAGCATAGTAACAGTTGCTATGTGGCCCCATGGAAGGTACGCATGAGAACAATGGTTATGTGTGTCTGCAGTGAGTGAGAAGTTTCATACACACAGACAAGTGGAAAACTACAGAGTACATACGGAGTGCATATGGAGAACATTTTGTACTCCACATACATCACCAACATCCTGCTCAGCTCTCCCCTTCTCAGCCTCCTCCTGCTCAGCTGCACCACTCTCCTCTCAGAGCCTCACCGCAGCCACATCGTGATGACACGACTGGTACGAATGACATTGCGAGGTACTTGGTGCGCCGAGAGCTTGTGAATTCCGGTCTCATCCAGTTCAACGAGCGCCCAGAAAATTATTGGGCATGGAAGTCATCTTTCTTCAACGCCATTGAAGGACTGAACTTAACTGCCAGCGAGGAGCTCGACCTCTTGACAAAGTCGTTAGGAAAAGAGTTCTCAGAGCACGTTACAAGGATTCGCTATGTGCACGTCGCCGACCCTGTAGTGGGCCTACAACATGTCTTGGAACGCCTAGAAGAGTGCTCCCCTGAAGTGATCGAGAGAGCGCTCTTCGAGAGGATAGAGAACTTTCCAAAAATCTCTCAGAAAGACCCCGTAAAGTTGAGGGAACTGGGAGACCTGCTGATGGAGTTAGACTCTGCTAAGTGTGAGGGCTACCTGCCGGGGCTCTCGTACCTGGACACCGCCAGGGGTGTCAACCCGATTGTTGAGAAGCTGCCACACAGTCTACAAGAGAGGTGGATAACTAAGGGTTCCCAGTACAAAGAGCAGCACCATGCCCCCCCCCCCATTCACCTTCTTCGCAGACTTCCTCTGCAGCGAGGCACACAGAAGAAACGACCCCAGCTTTACTCTCCCTTCAGCTCCCTCGAAAACGTCCAACAAGTCCTCCACAGGGTTCTCAAAACATGAGCGATCAGAAAAGGTATCAAGACACGCCAAAAGGCATGTCTCCACCCACAAGACAGAGGTCTCAACAAACCGCTCAGCTTCTCAGTCACGCAGTTCGAGCAGCATGCCTGGCGACAAAGGGAAACAATGTCCCATCCATCAGAAGCGCCATCCTCTAAAGAAATGTCGGGGTTTTCGAAGCAAGTCTCTTGAGGAGCGCAAAGCCTTTCTGAAAGAGAATGGTGCCTGCTACAGGTGTTGCTCCTCCACAACTCAATTGGCGAAGAACTGTAAGGCAACTTTGAAGTGCAGCGAATGTGAGAGCGATGACCACATAGCGGCGCTCCACCCTGGACCTCCTCCACGGGACAAAAAAGACAAGGACCCCACCTCAGAGCATGGCGGGGAGAGTGAAGAGGAGGCGCCTCCACCAGCAGTCACCTCTAAATGCACAGCACACCCAGACAGAGCTGGTAACGTCTACATCGTCCTGGACGACCAGAGCAACAGATCTCTGGCGAGGTCTGATTTCTTCTACCTCATCCAAATCAGAGGTTCAGACTCACCGTACACCCTGCGTTGCGTACATGTGCAGGAGTCACCGAGACATCTGGAAGAAGAGCCACAGGGTTTTTGGCGGAGTCGTTGGATGGAAAAAACAAGTGTGCTGCTTCCAACACTCATTGAGTGCAACCATATGCCTGACGATCGGTCAGAAATCCCGACCCCAGAAGCTGCACAGCACCACAGCCACCTGAAGTCCATCGCCGTGAACTTGACTTCTCCTCAGGGCTCCAAGCAGTGAAAAGAAAAATGGCATAAAATCAAGAGATTTTGAGAACCAAAGTTTGGCTGCGTCAGTAGTCACGTGACATACTGGATGGAAAAATAGTCTTTGGTTTTAAGTCAGTCAAATACATTGAACCAATGAGGCCCTGATTTCCATTGAATTAAAGTGATTTTAATACATATATAGACCCAAAATATCATAAATACAATTATATCGGGTCCAATCAAATAAAAAACACGCTTTAATTGAATGGCAGCATATGATCACTTTTTACTGTGTGGATGCAAACAGTGAAACTTATGTAACCCCTTTTTCACTGGCGGGTGAAGTAATACTTGGGGTAGTATTGGTCGAGGATCAATGACCACACCGGGTTATAGAACTCAGGTTTAATCGTGGCTCAGTAGGCAGACGTAATAACCATACGTGGTAGTGGTGTAACCATAATAACAGTCCGGGTAGTACATAACACCTAGTGTAGTTCCAGTGGATATACATGGCGTTATATCACTACAACCAGCTGCACTGATGTTTGCTCGGGAGCTACAGACGCCTGTGGATCTGGTCTTTGGCAAGCCGCCAAACCCACCAGTACGAGTGCCGCCGGGCCAGGACTATGTAGACGCACTACAGGACCGGATGGAGGCTCCTCATCAGCAGGCTCCAGAGAATATGGCTTCTGCAGGGGAAAGGCAGAAGAGAGCCTATGATGTACGTTGCCACCACAAAGAGTACCAGCAGGGGGACAACGTATGGGTGTATAACCCACGGCGAACGAAGGGACGGTCCCCAAAGCTGAACAGCAACTGGGAGGGGCCCTGCCTCATCCTGAAGAGGATCTCAGAGGTCATCTATAGAGTGAAGCTCCACAGCCGCCCTCGGATAGTCATCCTTCACCAAGATCGCCTCGCACCTTACTTAGTACAGACCAGGCTACCGGGGTCCAGGGAGTGGGTAAGGACACTGCTGGATCAAAGCCAACCTCCCTGGATGTCAGCAAGGAGCTACCATTACAGCACCTTGTTTTGGGCCAGGGAGGGGGCGGGGACACTGGGTTTACAGAGCTGCCCTCCCTGGCCAGGAATGGAAACAGCGGTGACGTCGACGTCGACGGTGGGGGCTCAGACCCAGCGGATGCAGAGCCGCCCCCGTCATCCATCAGCAGCCCGCGGCAAGGAGCAGCCCGGGATGGGAGAGCTGCTCGGCGGAAGAAACCCTCATGGTGGATGGACCCATCCACATGGGATTTGGGTTAGGCCAACGTGGGACGTTGGTCTTTCAAGGAAGGAGGCAGTGTGGCGAATTCAACTAGAGTGTTCCTGCTCCAAGTTCATTTGCATGTTACCCACGATGCAACTGAAATGTCGATGTTTTGGTTATGTTGTGGGCTATTGAACACGTTAAAAACGGGCATATCTGTTACAGATAGCGGGGATGCGGTGCAAGGTGATGGGGACGTTACGAGAGAAGTTGATTAGACAACATGCTATTTCCCACCATGAGGGTAAAGAGTAGGCAAATAGATAAGGTCGCTTCTGTGGCCAAGAAAAGGATCAAGCTGAGACCAAAACGAATTTGTGACTGTTATGACTAGCTTGGCTTGCGGTCATTAAAAGCTTGCTTGTTAACTCTGAAAGGTTTGCTGAGAAGTCCATTATTTGACCACGTCAAAATATCATCATGTTAATTTTATGTCAACCCATTTGGCCCCGTTACACTGGGAGGAGCCATTACATATGAAGCCCCTGCCCCTCCCCCCCCAAAAAAAACAAACAAAAACAAAACAAAAATAAAAAATGATGTCAGTCATTTATTTGCGACTGTTGTGCGGACTGTGTGTGTTGAGCAGCGACCCCCGGTACACCCTTGTTACAGTCGTTTTTGCTGACCCGGAAGTTGTACTGTCAAGCAAGCGCCACAAACAACGCGCGCGGACAGCCTGGACACGGCAGCACTGGCACATCCTACAAGATTAATAAAGTGTGAGTATTAATCATATACGTTTTGATGCAAGCTGTGCCTTGCCCCTTTAAGGAGAGGGCTTAGTGGGTATTGTGTGTGTGTGTGTGGGGGGGGGGTGATGTAGACGCAGCCGTGTGTGTGTGTGTGTGTCTGTGTATTTTCTGTTTGTAGCCGCAGCCGCGGAGACGCTAGTTTGCCGACAGATAGGAAGGTAGCCACCGTTACCAGTGATGATTTGTATGCATCACAGGGAGGGAGGGAGGGAGGGAGGCTGCCGTGTGTTAAATGGGACTGCAGTGCAGTGCAGTGGCCGGCCCGTTCTCCACTGCAGAGTTGGTCCGGACTCTTTATGAAGTTGTTACCAGCTACGAGCCAGGCTAAGCTAAATAGACTAGCGAGACACCCACCAGAGGCTTCCAACTACGGTTCGGAGCCGCGACGCTGGAGAGGTAACAGTACTAGACGTGCTGCTGCACTAGACGTTTTGTTGTTTTGTTGTGTTAAGTTACAAGTAAAGCTGAGCGTCGCTGTGTAAGTTAGCTTTTACCTAATCAACGTTAGCCAACTTGCTAAGTAGGCTGTTGCTCTGCGTGCGCGTTTTCATTTTTGGGGTAGCATGCGGCGATAGCTTTTGTTAAAAAGCATGCTAATTTGCCCTGGGAATCAGTGGAGGCTGATGGAAGTGCCCCATTTGTATCTTAACTGTCATCTTCTTCTCTCTATAGACACTGTGGGACTTGAGCAGGACCCAAACAGACCTCACCTACGATGCAGTCCCAGGTAGACCAGTATAGTATGGTCTATAATAGCAGATCATGATCCAGCTCAAGGTTATTGTAGTTCACTAAAACTGAACTAAAACCAGGTGTGAAAAGAGAAGAAAAAAAAAACATTTCAGTTCACTGAAATAAAAATAAAACTTGACTTTAGAGGAGCAAGAAGATGAAGCGAGTGAAGGCAGAGCCGAAGATCAAATGGTGGAAGTTGAAGAAGGAAAACTGTTGTGTGGAGTTCAGGCAGGGGTTAAGACAGGCACTGGGTGGATAGTGGAGAGTTGCCGGACGGCTGGGCAACCACTGCAGAAATAGTGAGGGAGACAGCTAGGAAGGTACTTGGTGTGTCGGCAGGACAGAGGAAGGAAGACAAGGAGACTTGGTGGTGGAGTGAGGAAGTACAGCAAAGTATACAGAAGAAGAGGTTTCTCAAAGAAGAAATGGGATAGTCAGAGAGATGAAGAAAGTAGACAGGAGTACAAGGAGACACAGCTTAAAGCTAAGAGAGGTGGCAAAGGCAAAAGGCGTATGGTGAGTTGTATGACAGGTTAGACACTAAGGAAGGAGAAAAGGACTTGTACCGATTGGCTAGACAGAGGGACCGAGCTGCAAAGGATGTGCAGCAGCTTAGGGTGATGAAGGATAGAGATGGAAATGTGCTGACGAGCGAAGAGAGTGTGCTGAGAAGGTGGAAGGAGTACATTGGGGGGCTGATGAATGAAGAAAATGAGAGAGAGAGAGCAGGTTGGATGATGTGGGGATAGTGAATCAGGAAGTGCAGTGGATTAGCAAGGAGGACGTGAGGGCAGCTATGAAGAGGATGAAGAGTGGCAAGGCAGCTGGTCCTGATGACATACCTGTGGAGGCATGGAGATGTTTAGGAGAGATGGCAGTGGGGTTTTTAACTAGATTGTTTAACTCAATCTTGGAAAGGGAGAGGATGCCTGAGGAGTGGAGAAGAAGCATACCGGTACCGATTTTCAAGAACCAGGGCGATGTGCAGAACTGTAGCAACTACAGAGGTATAAAGTTGATCAGCCACAGGATGAAGATTTGGGAAAGAGTAATCGAAGCTAGGTTAAGAGGAGGAGAGGTGACGATTAGCGAGCGGCAGTATGGTTTCATGCAACGAAATAGCACCACAGATGCGATGTTTGCTTTGAGAGTGTTGGTGGAGAAGTATAGAGAAGGCCAGAAGGAGCTACATTGTGTCTTTGTAGATTTAGAGAACGCATAAGCCAGGGTGCCGAGAGAGGAGATGTGGTATTGTATGAGGAAGCCGGGAGTTGCCGAGAAGTATGTAGGAGTGGTGCAGGATATGCACGTGGAAGTGTGACAGTGGCGAGGTGACAGATGGGTTCAAGGTGGAGGTGGGATTTACATCAAGGATCGGCTCTGAGCCCCTTCTTGTTTGCAATGGTGATGGACAGGTTGACGGATGAGATCAGGCAGGAGTCTCCATGGACGATGATGTTCGCGGATGACATTGTGATCTGTAGCGAGAGTAGGGTGCAGGTGGAGGAGAGCCTGGAGATGTGGAGGTATGCACTGGAGAGAAGAGGAATGAAAGTCAGTAGGAGCAAGACGGAATACCTGTGTGTGAAAGAGAGGGAAGACAGTGGAATGGTCAGGAGTGGAGGTGACGAAGGCATATGACTTTAAATACTTGGGGTCAACAGTCCAAAGTAACGGGGAGTGCAGGAGAGAGGTGAAGAAGAGAGTGCAGGTAGGGCAGAGAAGAGTGTCAGGAGTGATTTGCGACAGAAGGGTGCCAGCAAGAGTTAAAGGGAAGGTTTACAAGATGGTTGTGAGACCAGCTACGTTGTATGGTTTGGAGACAGTGGCACTGACGAAAAGACAGCAGGAGGCGGAGCTGGAGGTGGCAGAGTTGAAGACGCTAAGGTTTTCACTGGGAGTGACGAAGAAGCACAGGATTAGGCACGATTATATTAGAGGGACCGCTCAAGTTGGACGGTTTGGAGACAAAGCAAGAGAGGCAAGATTGAGATGGCTTGGACATGTGTGGAGGAGAGATGCTGAGTATATTGGGAGAAGGATGCCGATTATGGAGCTGCCAGGGAAGAGAAGAAGAGGAAGGCCAAAGAGGAGGTTTATGGATGTGGTGAGGGAAGACATGCAGGTGGCTGGTGTGACAGAGGAAGACGCAGAAGACAGGAAGAAATGGAAACGGATGATCCGCTGTGGCGACCCCTAACGGGAGCAGCCGAAAGTAGTAGATCTATGTCATATGTACATTATTTACAATTAGTTCATAAGTCATTCATAATTCATGTGTGATTTCGTCATTCCTAGGTTATGTGCCGCTATTTACATGCAGTTATGTAGCCTACAATTATTATTTACATGCAGTCATGTGCAGTTATTTACATATGTTATGTAGTTATGTCATAGACATGTGATAACATTTTATAATTTATGCAATGTTTATTGAAACATTCTTTCTCTGTATTGCCCCCCTATACAGTTTTACAAAAAGGTTTGAATTCTCAAAGTTCTTCAGTAAAGTTCCTCAAATTGGACTGGGACTCTGTATTTCTTTGGGATTCTTCATGTTGGCTATCTGTCCGCCTGTCTATACATGGACACAAATACGTAGGACAGAATAGGCGGTCTTCTCGTTCCCCCCCCCCAATTAAAGAAAAAAAAATTGTGTGTCTTTTTCTATCTTATCCCTCAAGGGTTAAAACCTCAACTAGGGCTTCTTGTTACCTTTCCAGGGTTCAAGTCACAACTAGGGTTACCTGGCAGAATTCGGGTTTAAGGTTAAGATTGGGGTTAAGCCAGGGGAAAGGGTACCCCCCCATCCGGCCACTCGTCAGGCGCTGGCATAATAGGTGTACGTTATGTACAGTAGATTGGATGATTGTATGACCGCCTGGCCAGCAGGTGGAGCCATGGAGGCACCAATCTCAGTAATATGAGGCGCATAGATGACGTCATCATGCAGCGCAGGCGATTCTGAACGGTGGAAATAAACGAAGCACATGGTTGCATGGAGTTGAGCTCCCGAAAAATACAAGAGTTAATTAAATGCGATAAAGTGGAAACGGTTAATTTAAATGCGATAAAGTGGAAACGTTGTAGAACCAGCATCATCACAGCTCAGTACTGCACGTGTACAGCACGTGTACAGCCAGTGTATGGTCCCACAGCTGTGGTCAGCATCACGTCATTCAGCACGCTGTTGTTCAGCAAGCTGTGTGTACAGCTAGCCGTGTATCAGTCAACCAAACGACCAGCTTATGTTAGCTCATGTACAGTTTGGAAACAGCTAATGTTATCTTGTGTACAGGAGGAAATACATTGTCAACGAACATTTGTGTCATCTCGTCATTTATGGGTGGCGTTCACAACGCCGCTAAATCTCAACAATTGCGACAGATAGTAAATCTGTGTCAGTCCAAACGTTTGTAGTTCAAACGTTTACAATAGGTTAGAAATTTAAATCTGCATTCCCAAATAAATTGGAATTAACCTTGTACACTGTCCATCAAACAAGATGTTTAGATGGCGGCCACAGTCCCCCACCAACGAAAGTCGCGCGACGTTTCGGTTTTATGGAACCTTCTTCAGGCGAGGGCTTAGACTTTTCACGACCGGGCGGCATCTCGGTGGCCTTCTAAGGCTCGTAAAAATCAAATTAACAATCGAAAAAATAGCCAACATTAATCCAACTCACCGAACAGCGGGCGACGTAGCTCTGTGCCCGACTCCGACGAAAAGAGAGAATGAGGCTCCGCCTCTAAATATATACTGGGAAATATGACACCACTTCCGGTAGATGACAAGCTCTCCGGAAAAGGCGGCCCCCCACGCCGTTGTCACGGGAAACGTGACGCGACATCCGGCAAACGAGCGCCCTCCCCATAGACGGAAAAAAACAGAAAGGGGGAGAAAAAAAGAAAAAAGGGGACAGGGTTATTTTTCCAGAGACGGGTTAGGGTTATAGGACCGTGTGTCCGAGGAAAGTGACGTGTTGTTGACAAAATTGGAGTTTGGAGAGACTAGCTTGGTGACCTTCTTGTGCCAGATGGCGTAAGAGAGAGACCGAGTCACGGCTGCACTGCGTTGTGGTGGGGGCACAAAGCAGGAGGTCGTCGACGTACTGCCATAGGGTTGAGCCGCGCGTCAGCGTAAGTGTGCTAAGGCTGTCTCGAAGCGCCCCGTTGTAGATCGTGGGGCTTTCACAATAGCCCTGACACAGCCTTGTCCATGTGTAAGGCCGACCGTCAAATAGGAACGCAAACCAGAACAGGGACGCTGAAGAAAGCGTTGGCAAGGTCCACAACGGTAAACCGCCGTGCAGAAGGGGGAACCTGAGACATAAGGGTGTAGGGATTGGGGACGCAGGGCGTGCGGGCCCTGACAGCTGCATTTACTGCCTGAAGGTCTTGAACGAACCTCCATTCAGTGGGCGTATCTTCTTCACGGGGAAGATGGGAGTGGAAACCGGGGAGGTGGGCCAAGGGACAATTATGCCCTTGACACGCAAGGCATTGAATACAGGGCAGATGCCATTAACCGCTTCCGGTTTCAAAGGGTACTGAGGTTGGTGGGGACGGAAGTCGGATTTCGGGGTAATGATGACGGGCTCACAATTACGTATGAGACCTACATCCTATTTCCCGTCAGCCCAAAGATGGGAGGGGATGTTGTGAAGCTGCGGAGCAAGTGCAGTGTGTGTGTGTGTGCCAGTGTATGGGCCTCAGTCACTGACGGTGAGGGGGCGGACAGAGCCAACATTCGTGACGTCACCGCAACGGTGGCGCTGACGTCTACCCGGTATAATTTTAGTGAGGGGGACCAGTCGCGTGAAGAGTCGGCGGGAAGCCAATCTGACGCCAGAGAAGCTTGTCGCGCGAGTGGACCCGTATCTGTCCACTGGGAACCCCGTGGTTTTACCAAGGAGACGTGCGGGACCGAGTCATCAACCGAAAACAACGCAGTTTGGTCGGTGTCTAATGTACACGTGACATGAGCGGTGCAGTGTAGGTTGTCCGCTGTCATGTAGGTCGATGCGTCCCCTGTTGTGGTGTGTGAGCAAGGGAGCAGAGCCACTGTGTGTATTGGGAGGCGGTAGGAGCCCACATGTAGACCCGTAGAGGGAGGGCGGGGTTATGTGTATGCAAAAAAATATTCGCTGCTGGTAACGAAGTGATGTACAGCCCTGATGAGGTGGAAACAACAGAGATGCCCAGTTGGATCATGCCATCTCCATCCAGCAAATTAAATGGGCAGTTATCAGAAATTAAAACAGGCAATTTTGTTGATGAGCTGTCATCCAGGCAAACAAGCGCACAGGAATGGATAATGGCTCCGTGACACACGTACCACTCGCAACAGTGGAGAGGACCGTTTGGCCGCTCCGTGTTAACCGTGGCCGGCCGATAGGCGGTTCTCACCACCGTTCGTGTGGCTCCCGTGTCTAACAAGAAAGGCAGCTCAGCATTTGCAAGACGCAAGGTTATCATTGGCAGTTTTCGGAAAGCTAGCTCATGAGATACATACTGTCCAACTGGGGAAGCTAACAGCAAAGCAGAGTCTTCATTGCAAATCAGTGTATTTGGTTGTGTCTGTGCATTCATACGACCTGATGTGGCAGCAGATGTGTCCAGGACCCCCACCTCCTCCTCCCGTGTCGCCTGTCAGTCCGAACCCCGGTATGAGCCTCCCCGTGGGGCCCACTGGTTGTGAGGTCCGTTGTTCCATCCTCGGCCTCTTCCGCGCCTTTGGTTGATGCCCTTGACGGAGTGGACAGTCTTCAGCCCAGTGACCGGGCTTGCCACATGTGAAGCAGCAGTCGTCACCCGGTTGGGGGCCGCTGGGCTGGGCGTGTTGTCACGGGTTCTGACATCGTGAACGGTCCCCGGGTCTGTCCTGTTGCACAGGTTAGTAGGGTGAAGGAAGCCACTGCGGCACCATGGAGGAGAGAGAGAGAGGTGTGATGTTTGTCCTGAGCCTGCCTTGCCTTCTGTTCTTCTTCCTTTTTCTGCATTTGATCGTGGGCATGATCAGCATGTCTCAGCAAGTCTTCCAGTCGTCTCTTTCCGTATCCTACGCAGTGTGTTTCTATGGCTTTCCTAACTCCGTCCTGCAGGCCGGTCAGGAAATGTTTGCAGAGGTGAGTGTTGTGGTTACACCGCCCCGAGCTGCCTCCCCGGCACGTTCAAGCCACTCCCCCAGCTCGGACGTGCCGGAAACATCCGAGCGCTCGGCTCGCGCTCTGAGGAGACGAGCGCTGCACTGCACCAGGTGTTTGCCATCATCCATCAGGCACACCTGTGGCATTCAGGCAGCCTTCTACAAGAAGCCTCCCAGAACGTCTCTCTGTGCTTCGACCTACTGAACCCTGCGGTACAGTTCTGACAAGCCCTCCAGCGTTCCTTGCATTCTGTTTATTCCCCAGTGTCTTATCTTCGTGTCTCTGTTTCCTCCCAAGACTCTCCCTCCGCGATTTCCACGGCTCCCCGCGTCTCCCTCGTCCCCAGCGACCTTCACGTTTTCTCCCCGGACCTCTCCTGCGATCTCCCCCCTTGTCCCTCTATCTGTACCCCTCCCTTCGGACTCGACTTCCCGGATCTCGGACCTGGACTTTCTCGGACAACCCCTCTTGGATCACGGACTGGACTTTCTTGCCAGGTACACGCACATTTTTTCAACACCTCCTGGTCATTTACATACCGCACCACACATAGGCTAAAAACACTCACGCATAGTTATACAGGCAAACCACGGGACACCACACATAGTTTATTCACACATCCCACTAACAGAACGCCTTTTTCACCATACATTTCTCTCCCACAATAAAACCCCCCTTTGTAGATTTAGAAGTCATCTCGTGTCTGTCTGTCTTGGGTTTCGCCATACGGGTCAGGTTCTGGTGCGCGAGCACAACAGAACATCGGAGCCATTATGGACCCAGGCAAACCCAAGGAGCGGACGGTCCCTGTGACGCCCCAGAGCCCCGTCCCCCTAGAGGCAGTAGTAAGAAGTCACAGTTGCCAACTTGCCTCTCTCCGCTCAGAGCTTACTACTGCCTTCACCCGTGTCACCGGAGAGGTCAGCGATCTTCAGTCCGGCTCCCAGGCCGCGACGAGCGCGTTAGATGCCCTCACCGCGCAGATCGCTGCACTCTCCACAGCGGTCTCCAGGATGAGTGACCACCCTGCCCTGGCCTCGGTCTCTGCCCCCAGCTCGGCCTTCGGTTTCCTCGTTCCTGGTCCCGACGTTCCCCCTCCTCCGAGTCAACCCCCACTGGACCCCCGGTGCGAGCCTAACCTCCCCTGCCCGAAGGCCTTCGGTGGGGAGTTCGAGCTGTGCAGGGGTTTCCTTGGTCAGTGTGAGCTCCTGTTCAAACACCAGCCAGCCAGGTATAGGACAGGAGAGACCAAGGTAGCCCTTGTCATGTCCCTCCTCACCGGCAAAGCCCTCAGCTGGGCCATAGCGGCGGTAGGCCATACCGAGCAGCTCGCCTCGGACTATTGTGCCTTCCGCCGCGAGTTCAATCTGGTGTTCGACCACCCAGCTGACGGGCAGGACGCTGCCGGCCGCCTCCATTCCATCCAACAGGGAGCCAGGTCGGTGGCAGATTATTCCTTGGAGGTAAGGATACTCGCGGCAGACAGTGGGTGGGATGACACTGCGCTCAAGAGCGCGTACAGGAGGGGGCTGAGCGACCCCATCAAAGATCTCATCGTTCGGGACCGCCCTGCCTTCTTCAACGAGCTCGTCACCCTCGCCCTCCAGATGGACGAACGGCTGCGGGAGCGGCGCCAGGAACGCGCCCCGCGCGCTGGCCCCTCCCATAGACCAACCCCCGTCCGTTCTACCGGTGCCTTCCCTGGGTCAGCGTCCCGTGGGCTCTCTCCACCCTCACACTCCCCCTCGCAACCCTGGGTGGCTTCTGGATCCAGGCCGGAGGAGGAGCCCATGCAGTTGGGTCGGTCACGGCTCCCGCTGGAGGTTAGGGAGCAGAGGATGAGTGGCCACCTCTGCCTCTACTGCGGGAGGTCGGGCCACTACATCAAGGCCTGCCCGACTCACCCAAAAAGACCCGGCTCACTAGTGAGGGGTGTCCTAGTGAGCCTGACGACCCTTCCTCAGCCCCAGGGTTCACATTAATTTAGAACATGCAACTTATTTGGTGATATTTCTGAATTAAGTTTACTGCCCATCTTTCTCCCTCACCCCACATTCCCTCCATTCCCTCCCTCTATTCCCTCCCTCCATTCCCTCCCCCCTCCATTCCCCCCCTCCATTCCTCCCTCCATTCCCCCCTCCATTCCCCCCTCCCTCCATTCCCTCCCCCCTCCATTCCCCCCTCCATTTCCCCCTCTATCCCCCCCTCCACTCCCTCCCCCCTCCATCCCCCCTCCATTCCCTCCCCCTCCATCCCCCCTCCATTCCCTCCCCCCTCCCTCTCCCCCTCCATTCCCTCCCCCCTCCATTCCCCCCTCCATTCCCTCCCCCCTCCATCCCCCCCTCCATTCCCTCCCTCCATCCCCCCTCCATTCCCCCCCTCCATCCCCCCCTCCATTCCCTCCCCCCTCCATTCCCCCCTCCATTCCCTCCCCCCTCCATTCCCCCCCTCCATTCCCCCCTCCATTCCTCCCTCCATTCCCCCCTCCATTCCTCCCTCCATTCCCTCCCCCCTCCATTCCCCCCTCCATCCCCCCCTCCATCCCTCCCTCCATTCCCTCCCCCCTCCATCCCCCCCTCCATTCCCTCCCCCCTCTATTCCTCCCTCCATTCCCTCCTCCTTCCATTCCCCCCTCCATTCCCCCCTCCATTCCTCCCTCCATTCCCTCCCCCCTCCATCCCCCCCTCCATTCCTCCCTCCATCCCCCCCTCCATTCCCCCCTCCATTCCCCCCCTCCATTCCCCCCTCCATCCCCCCCTCCATTTCCTCCCCCCTCTATTCCCCCCTCCATTCCCTCCTCCTTCCATTCCCCCCTCCATTCCCCCCTCCATTCCTCCCTGCATCCCCCCCTCCATTCCCTCCCCCCTCCATCCCCCCCTCCATTCCTCCCTCCATCCCCCCCTCCATTCCCCCCTCCATTCCCTCCCCCCTCCATTCCCCCCTCCATCCACCCCTCCATTCCCTCCCCCCTCCATCCCCCCCTCCATCCCCCCTCCATTCCCCCCCTCCATTACCCCCTCCATCACCCCCCTCCATTCCCCCCCTTCATTCCTCCCTCCATCCCCCCCTCCATCCCTCCCTCCATTCCCTCCCCCCTCCATTCCCCCTCCATTCCCTCCCCCCTCCATCCCCCCCTCCATCCCTCCCTCCATTCCCTCCCCCCTCCATCCCCCCCTCCATTCCCTCCCCCCTCTATTCCCCCCTCCATTCCCTCCTCCTTCCATTCCCCCCTCCATTCCCCCCTCCATTCCTCCCTCCATCCCCCCCTCCATTCCTCCCTCCATCCCCCCCTCCATTCCCCCTTCCATTCCTCCCTCCATCCCCCCTCCATTCCCCCCTCCATTCCCTCCCTCCATTCCTCCCTCCATCCCCCCCTCCATTCCCTCCCCCCTCCATCCCCCCCTTCATTCCCCCCTCCATTCCTCCCTCCATCCCCCCCTCCATTCCCTTCCCCTCCATCCCCCCCTCCAGTCCCCCCTCCATCCCCCCCTCCATTCCCTCCTCCTTCCATTCCCCCCTCCATTCCTCCCTCCATCCGCCCCCTCCATTCCCCCCTCCATTCCCTCCCTCCATTCCCCCCTCCATTCCCTCCCTCCATTCCTCCCTCCATCCCCCCCTCCATTCCCTCCTGGATTTGACGAAAAGAAGCCGTATGAAAACTGGAAAAATTAAGTGGAAATATGGAGACGGGTGACGAACTTGGACAAGAAAAAGCAAGCGTTGGCTGTGGCTCTATCGTTGACAGGTAGAGCGAGGGATACTGCTTTAGGAATAAATGTGGATGATCTAAATAAGGATGATGGAATGACCACTTTGATTGGGGAACTTGACAAGATTTTTTTGAGAGAAGAGAAGGAACGGGCTTACGAAGCCTATTCTGAGTTTGATCGAATATCGAGGGAAAATGGCGTCTCGATGGTGGACTTTATTGTTGATTTTGAACAGAAATACAACAGGATCTGTAAATTCGAGATGGTTCTGCCCGACGCTGTTTTGGCGTTTAAACTACTGGATACAGCAAGTCTTGATGTGAAAGACAAGCAACTGGCATTGACTGCATGTGGTAAGCACACTTTTGATTATATGAAGTCAGCACTGAAACGCATATTCGGAGAAAAACATGAGCAGAAGGCGGGAGCCATTAACGTGAGTCAGGATGCAGCCTACTACACAGATCAAAGAAAACCGCACCCACGAACCCAAAGTGTGCAAGCTAGAGGACCACTCGCAGGCACAAATCCACTTGACAAGTACGGAAGACGAACAAAGTGTGGGATTTGTCAAAGCACATTCCACTGGGTGAAAGATTGCCCACATAAGAAAGAACACGTAAAGATAACAGAAGAAAATAAATGCACAGAAGAACCTGATGAGTGTAATATAACGCTGTTTTCTAAGGAATCGGATACGGAAATATTCATGGTTGAGGCTCTGGGATCAGCTGTCATTGACACGGCATGCACAAGGACTGTCTGTGGTGAAAAATGGCTGAATAACTATGTAGGGGGACTAAATGAGAAAGAAGTACAGAAAATAGTTAACACAGAGAGTAGCAAGCCTTTCAAGTTTGGGGATGGGCGAGTTGTACATTCGACAAAAAAGGTCAAGATACCAGCCAAGATAGGAGAAACAAAATGCTGTAGACACAGAAGTGGTCCCATCTGACATCCCTTTACTGCTGAGTAAAACGTCGCTAAAGAGAGCAGGAGCTGTGCTGAACTTGGAGAACGATACAGCAATAATGTTTCGGCAACCGATAGCTCTGAAGATGACCTCCTTAGGATACTACTGTCTGAACATAATGGATAATGAGTCACCATGCGATACATATGAGAATGTGGTCCTGGCCATCACAGAGAATATGACTAAGGAACAAAAACACAAAGCTTTACTGAAACTTCACAAGCAATTCGGACATGCATCAGTTGACAAACTGAAGAAGCTGCTGATAAGTGCTGGAAACTCTGATAACGAGAGCACTGCTATTCTAGAGGAGATAGTAGGAAAATGTGAGATTTGTCTTAAGTACAGCAAGCCTAAGCCTAAGCCCAAGCCTGCTGTTGGGTCTGCCCATGGCCTTCCGATACAATGAGACTGTGGCAGTAGATTTACATGAGCTAGAACCGAATGTGTGGTACCTGCACATTATCGATCACTTCACACGCTTCAGTGCGGGTGGCATTGTGACCTCAAAGAAACCAAGTGTGATAGTGAAATGCTTTGGACATTCCTGGATCAGTGTCCATGGTCCACCGGAGCGTCTCTTCAGCGACAACGGTGGCGAGTTCAACAACGAGGAAATAAGAGACATGGCAGAGAACTTCAACATCGAGATAAAGACGACTGCTGGCTATAGTCCATGGAGCAATGGCTTGCTGGAACGCCATAACCAAATGCTCAGAGATAATACTGAAGGTAAAACTTGACAACGGAGTTGACTGGAAAACTGCACTGGATTGGGCACTCATGGCAAAGAACACAGTGCAGAACGTACATGGCTTCAGCCCACATCAGCTGGTGTTTGGACAGAATCCGAACCTTCCCTCTGTGTTAGTGGATCAGCCACCTGCTTTGGAGGGAACTACTATGAGTGCATGGGTGGGACAGCACATAACAGCATTACATGCAGTAAGGAAAGCTTTCATAGAGGCAGAGTGCTCAGAGAGAATCAGAAGAGCTCTACGAAAGCAACTTCGTCAAACAGATGAGAAGTATGACACTGGGGACAAGGTGTTCTACAAAAGGACAGACTGTGTTGAGTGGAAAGGTCCTGGAGTCGTGATACGACAAGATGGGGTGGTGATCTTTGTACACCAAGGTGGGACCTATGTCAGGGTTCATCATTCTAGGTTGCAGAAGGTTGATAAGAGTGAAGTACGTGCTAGTGAGGGTCTAGAGCACCCTGGGGAGAATGTTACTGAGGGCAATATGAAAGTACCTGTTACTGATAGTGATGTGGATGTTGATAACAATGACAGTGGGAACATACCTGGTACTGATTGTGACATAGATGTTGATATGAACAATGACGGTGAGGCTGGGGGTGTTACAGACAATGATACAGATGTCACTGAGGGTAACAATCATAAGGATAATCAACAGACAGGCATAAGGGTAGCAGCCTCCCTAGGGCTGAAAACAGGTCAAACAATCAGCTTTGTGGATAATGTAACAGATGCGTCTCACAGAGCTAAAGTGATGGGACGAGCAGGAAAGGCTACAGGAAATAACAGAAACTGGTACTGCCTACAGTACTTAGAACTATCTGACATCGCTGGTACTATGGGGTCAGCTGATCTTACTAAGGTAGACAATCTTCAGGTTAATCCACTGGATAGTGTAGAACTATGCTCTGATATGCAGGAAAATGATGTATTAGTCACAGGTGGTGTTTCATTTGATAAGGCTAAACTAGATGAAATAAGTAGCTGGAAGAATGATGGGGTGTTTGAGAAGGTAAAAGATATGGGTCAAAGGCATGTGTCCACTAGACGGGTGTGCACACTGAAAGAAACCCCTGATGGTGTAATACCCAAAGCGCGTCTTGTGGCTAGAGGTTTTGAAGAATTCAACACTAAAGATCTATAGAAGGACTCACCTACATGCTCATCAGAGTCCCTCAGACTACTCATGTCAGGTCTATGTCAGAATAAGTGGCATCAAATAACTTATCCAGAACAAAAGGATTCATCGTATTCTGTGGTCAGCTACAAAAGAACAGCTGGCAGACTGTCTGACCAAAAAGGGAGCCTCTTCCCTGGTATTACTTAAGGCACTGAATAATGGACAATGGAAGCTAGATGACTGAGTCTGACTGTTGATAACTGAGCATGAGCTCATTAAAAATTAATAATTAAAAATTATTGTTGCATACATTGATGCAACTGAGTTGCAACCTGTTGTTGTTTCTACTTGTTTCTGTTCTGTGTAAATGTGTATGAGTTGTCTGTTGTCAGCATATACATTAAGTTTTGCTAATGTTGTCACTTATTGCAAAGCAGTCCCTTCTCCCGTGGTTTTATTCATGATGTCATCAGCGATTAGTCAATGTCGACTTGACTTTCATCACAAAACAGCTAACTTCAAAAACTCTTAAGTCATACAACCCCTAACACACACACAAAGTTGCACACACAAACATGCCCGTCCATCCATCCATCCTTTCCCCCACCTACCTTAGCGTCATGCTCCTGCAGGTGTGTTCCACTGGCGTGCAGGTAGTTAAAGAGGTCCTCAGAGGGCAGTGGTCTCTCCAGCATCAGGATCAACTCTTGCTCCACTTCAAACCTTTCATGCAGGGTCACTGCTGCACTCTTCCCCATCACTCCTGGGTGACCTGCAAGCAGCAGAAGCCCCAGTTCCAGGGGAAACCCAAACTTTTACCCATCTCGAGTCTGACAGAGACAAAGAGTTACAATGAGGTTGCTGAGAACCGCCTCAGGTTAAGGATTTTAACAAAAACCCAAGTCAACTTACCTTTATAAGGATTAATTAAAGAACAATGAGAGATAGAGATGTTTTGATTTTAACTATGCAGTTAATGCACTGGGCACTACTGCTTCTGATAAAAAACTAAAAAGTTTCAAAAGATACTGACATTTCAAGAGCTTTTGGGGACAAAAACAATGTCACCATTGTGAAGGTGTCCACCTTTTCTTTGGGAATTTGTAAGGCCACCTTCAGGACAGACACACACAACACCTGTAGTTAAATTATATGCTTTACACTTCTGGTCAAATCTGAATGTCCGACACCTTTTATAAGAGAACACAAGCCGTTTTCTGTACAATCGCTACGTATTTCGTATGCGTAAGGTCACCGAATGTTTGTAATACTCCCACGTGTATTACAAAAAGACTTGAAATGGGCCATTTGAGACTACTGACATTATGTAGACCAGTGACAGACCTTAGTCGGTATGCAGATATTGGATCGTCGACAGCAGAATGGTCACCAGAAACTACAAAGTTATTTTCCTGCAGCTGCACTGCTTTCACACTGCCCAAAAAAACCCGCTAACATGCGCCAATTTACACTGACCAAAGGCGGACATGAGCGGGGTTTTGCCAGTGTGAAAGCAGTAACATGTCCATTTACATTACTGCCACGTGGTAATTAATCAGAGCCTCTGAATAGCACAAAGCCTTTGCATACCAACACGGCCGAATGGGTCTCCATGTTAACTGTTCCAATAGATTTGATCATTCTTCCAACGCATGCCAGGCTAACCACATGCATACAAACCGCTTGTCACTCAACAAGTCAAACAGACTGACGAATGGATGACGTTGCTGACTAGTGAGCCGCTATTGCAGCAGTGTCGTCAACCAGCACTTGCCCCCATCAGCGTTACCGTTGGCCTAACATGACATTTAACATCCTGGGACTTCACAACTATATTATTCATAACTGCCTGGTTTACTACTAACAAAAGACGTGGGATGAGTATTAATCTTAACAATACGACTGGCTATTTCTCGCAAATTCACTGATTACACTGCGGCCGTAACCACGTGACACGTTTTCCTGCGTAGTGGCTGCTTAGCTCGCTCACATACTCAAAACTCTTTTCCAAACACGAGGCGAAACAAAGAACAGCTCAACACCACATTAGCCAACATCTTACACAATGTGTTAATTACCTCGTCTACTGTATCTGTGGCGAACAAATCCATATTGTACGCGGTCAAAATATGCTTAGTTTCTTTCGTTCGTAAAACGCGCTTACCGAAATAGAAGCCATTTTGTAGATGGTCCCAGGCACGTTCGCAAGCCCCCCCCCCCCACACACACACACACACACACACGGGACGTCATTTTAAAGGCCCAGTTGTCCTCCATATGGGAACAGGTCTGAATACAGCGGCATGTACAGTATGAGAGATATGAGCAAAAACGCCATGTCGACTCAAATGAACCGCTGGGTCTCAATGACACAGCAGCTCGCTCAACGGTAAAATGGCTGACGGAGCCTGTGTGGCACATAACGCGCGGAACATGGCGCCAAGCTTGCAGGACAAAAGACAGGTTTTGACCAGTGTCTCTGGCCAGCCCCTCGCTCACAAACCTAACGTTACGTTTCCCAAGTTAAGTGGCGAAGACACGTTCAAGTCGGCGACATTAAAAAAAAACAGCCATTTTAGCTATCCACATACACACAAGTTGTCTTCACTCCAGTTGGTAACCCGTGTTAAGGCCGGCATTAGCTGCTAAGTAGGCGTTATAACCTGATATAAGAAAAAATATGTCCCACAGAATACCACACAAAACAGCTTGCATTGACTTATGTGCACATTACATTAAGTCGCAACGTTATTTCTCAATCAGCAATATTCGGAAACTTTACATCTGGATAAAAATAAAGTTACCTCCTGTCACGACCTCCTAACGAAACGCAGCGGACACGGGCTCGTCACAACATGGCGGCGATCAGGATAATGACCTCCCATCACCCCACGCGTGCGTCCCGCCCCTAAAGCGCCCGCCAATTATATTCAATTTTTAAAAACAGTATTTTATTTCAAATTGTTTATGTGATGAAAGAATACTGTTTCACTTCTTCGTTTTCACATCTAGGCAAATATTACGTGTTATATGGGTCCAAATTAAGTTACCTGAATCTGATCCATCCATTTCCCAAACCGCCTATCCTGCTCTGAGGTGGCGGGGATGCTGGAGCCTATCCCAGCAGTCACTCTGACCTTTCAGGCTAAACACGATTTCATTTCAATTCCATTTAGCTGCAGTTAATTGCGATTACATGCGCTTGACCCATGCCAAACTCGGAATGACACAACTGAATCAGGTGTGTATATATACACTCACTGGCCACTTTATTAGGTACACCTTGCTAGTACCGGGTTGGACCCCCTTTTGCCTTCAGAACTGCCTTAATCCTTCGTGGCATAGATTCAACAAGGTACCGGAAACATTCCTCAGAGAGTTTGGTCCATATTGTCATGATAGCATCACGCAGTTGCTGCAGATTTGTCGGCTGCACATCCATGATGCGACTCTCCCGGTCCACCACACCCCAAAGGTGCTCTATTGGATTGAGATCTGGTGACTGTGGAGGCCATTTGAGTACAGTGAACTCATTGTCATGTTCAAGAAACCAGTCTGAGATGATTCGAGCTTTATGACATGGCGCGTTATCCTGCTGGAAGTAGCCATCAGAAGATGGGAACACTGTGGTCATAAAGGGATGGACATGGTCAGCAACAATACTCAGGTAGGCTGTGGCGTTGACACGATGCTCAATTGGTACTAAGGGGCCCAAAGTGTGCCAAGAAAATATCCCCCACACCAATTACACCACCACCACCAGCCTGAAGCGTTGATACAAGGCAGGATGGATCCATGCTTTCATGTTGTTGACGCCAAATTCTGACCCTACCATCCGAATGTCGCAGCAGAAATTGAGACTCATCAGACCAGGCAACGTTTTTCCAATATTCTATTGTCCAATTTTGATGAGCCTGTGCGAATTGTAGCCTCAGTTTCCTGTTCCTAGCTGACGGGAGTGGCACCCGGTGTGGTCTTCTGCTGCTGTAGCCCATCTGCCTCAAGGTTCGACGTGTTGTGCGTTCAGAGATGCTCTTCTGCATACCTCGGTTGTAATGAGTGGTTATTTGAGTTACTGTTGCCTTTCTATCAGCTCGAACCAGTCTGGCCATTCTCCTCTGACCTCTGGCATCAACAAGGCATTTTTGCCCACAGAACTGCCGCTCACTGGATATTTTCTCTTTTTCGGACCAGTCTCTGTAAACCCTAGAGATGGTTGTGCGTGAAAATCCCAGTAGATCAGCAGTTTCTGAAATACTCAGACCAGCCCGTCTGGCACCAACAACCATGCCACGTTCAAAGTCACTTAAATCACCTTTCTTCCCCATTCTGATGCTCGGTTTAAACTGCAGCAGATTGACTTGACCATGTCTACATGCCTAAATGCATTGAGTTGCATTGAGTTGCTGCCATGTGATTGGCTGATTAGAAATTTGCATTAATGAGCAGCTGGACAGGTGTGCCTAATAAGGTGGCCGGTGAGTGTATATTGTAGCGAATTCGGGGGTCAACGCAACCACAGGAACTGCCGCGGCCGGGAAGCGAACCCGTATCGCCCGCACCGCAGGAGACATCGCTAACCGCTAGACTACAGGGTCAGACCCGCGAGCCAGCGGCCAGCGTGTCTTCTTATCCATGCACGTTACAATATTCTGATTTTGGGTGGTGATGGATGAGACGCCAGTCAAAGCAGAAAAAATATTTTAAAGTTGAGACTTAACATTTCTGTGTGGTTCACACTTTACAGAACATGTGAGGGCCAGTTAATATAAGATGTCGGCCCACAGTCGGCCCACGTGTTATGCACCATTACAGTGCCACCATTGCCAGACTTGGCCCGCCTTCGGTGAAAACACCACTTGTCGATGGTTTAAGGGCACATTTCGGCCAGAGTCGTCAGCTATGTGGGAGGTGATTCTGGATGTATTCAAGAGCTTTTGTGGATTAAAGTGTTGTTGAAGTGTGATCATTATAGAATAATTCATTACCCAAACCGCTCATCCTGCTGTCAGGGTCGCGGGGATACTGGAGTCTATCCCAGCTGTCATTGGGCGGCAGGCAGGGAGACACCCTGGACATGCCGCCATGCCATCATAGGGCAGGAATATTAGTCTAACTGTTCTAATATCAGCTGTTCCACCATGGTTACTACCTCAACCAGCAGTAGATTTCTCTATATTGGATGGTTTACACTCAAAAAGAAACACGGTCAATGTGCAGGCTTATGTGGACACTGTTATAAATAAAATATATGAACACTATTTACGTTAATACTAATTAGGATATTGTAATATATCCATACTCCCGCTAAGAGGCGCTGCTGTTTTCAGGAGTTTCCGGGCTGTGGAGTTCTCTCATGGATGTATTAAAGTATTATAGTTCTACTATAATACTTCCTTGGGTTCTCTTTTTTTTTTGTGAAGATTTTTTTTTAACAATTTCAAACTTACAAACAACATGGCAATAACATTTCCATGTTCGCACAATAGGACCTGGTGCATACAAAGGAAAGATTGAAAAAAATAAAACAAACGAGAGGTTGAAATACCATCAATATAAAATACATAAAATTAAACAGGGCTAGGGCTTTTTGGTTAATTATATTCTTCTATTATACTAAAAAGTTTTACTGCATTTTTTATTTTCATGACTTTAAGGGCCTTTGTATAAGCAAGAAACTCTCTGCGAAATACACAAAAGTCAGGTTTCACTTTCACATATTTTGATTTGTGTTTATAACATTTCCCGAAAATAAGAACGTCGTTGACTAAAAAGTCATCGTTGCTATTGTCCATGGCAAGTCAATAAACAATGTCCTTCAGAGAAAAGTTTTCCAGTTGGAAAACCCTTGGGTAAAGCCAGTCATGTATATCAAGCCATAAAGTTTCATAATTCACACATTGGAAAAATAAATGATCAGTCGTTTGAGCATCATCACAAAATACACAATTATTGGTTTCAATTCCAAATCGCTGTCGTAACAATTCACTGGCTGGATACACTCCATTTAAAAATTTAAAATGGATTTCCTTTGCTTTGGGATTTATGGGGAATTTAAGATATTTAGTTAGTAACATGTGAATAGTTCTTTGAGTAGACTTGTGAAATTGAGTTTCTGTAAGATACTATAGAGTTTGAAATGTTATTAAACATATTTATAATTGTTTTATTTGGGAATCTGACTTCATTAAAATCACAGCCTCCAACTAAAAGTTGTGGGAGACAAGGGGTGATAGAGTAGAATATGTTAAAATTCCTTTGATTAATAGATTTAGGGATTGCTTTAGTTATAGATTTAAATACGTAACGGTTTCCAATTAAATCATATTTAAGGCAGAAACTCTCAAACGATATGATACAGCCACTACTATCAACTACGTAATTGGGTCACTGACCAAAAACCTTTCACCATCCAGTCCTTGTTATAAAATGATTTCTTTTTAACCATAATATATCTATTATTCCATAATGGTGTATTATGTGGGGTGAAATTGCGATTGTATAAGAGTTTCTAATATAAAAAGACCTGCTGGTGAACAAGGGAAAATTCAATCGGGAGTCTTTGAATACTGAAGTCACATTTAAGTAACAATTCTATACTTCCCAACTTCTTAACTGTTTCTCTGGGAAAATGGAACCAAAAGCTATTGTTGTTCAGAAAAGACTTTAGCCAATTGATTTTCAACGTTCCATTTACAAAATCAAAACCGATAGCTTGTAGGCCTCCATCTTTAAAATCTCTGCTCTCTTAACTTAGTGGATTTTCATTTTCCAAAGATAATCAAAACTGACCTGATAGATCTTTTTAATAGCTCTACTTGGAATAGCCATCGAGTATGCCAGATACATGCACCTTGAAATGCTTTCCGTTTTAGTCAAAAAGATTCGACCTAATAAACTAATGCCTCTCCATAACCAAGAGTTAAGTCTAGTTTGGCATTCATCCACTACCTTCCACACATTCATATTTTGATACATATTTATGTCCAAGTACTAAACAGTGGATTTTACAGAAATGCTGTATGCCTCTGTTAAATGACTTTGATGAACTGGCATTAGCTCACACTTGTTCAAATTTAACTTTAGACCAGAGGCTTTGGAGAAAAATCTGAATCATTTGAAGTATTCCGGGGACTTCAGTTAGCTGCTTCATAAAGATGGTTGTATCATCTGCTAACTGGCTAATGATTACTGGTTTCCCAAGTACATCTAATGGAGTGATAGTTGAATTTTTAATAAAGACAGAAAGCATTTCTGTAGCAATTATAAAGAGAGAAGGGGAAATGGGACAACCCTGTTTAACGCCGCGTTTGGTTATAAATCGGGGTGACGTACCTCTTGGTAAAGAGACTGAACAATTTGTATTTTCATAGAGATTCATGTTTTGAAACTTATCCCCAAAACCTAATAACATTAAACAATGGCATTTTTTTTTGAAAAAAGTGCTCAATTGAATCAAATGCTTTATAAAAGTCAAGAAATAGAATAAAACCATCATCTTCTATTAAATGTCTATAATCTAAAAGATCAAGCATTAAGCAAATATTGTTGTGAATGGATCTACCCTTCATAAAACCAGGTTGAGAATCCCTTATAATTTTATGTAGATTCTTTTTTAACCTATTAGCATAAATAAGGGTCACGATTTTGTAGTCGTTGTTGAATAATGTGATTGGTCTAAGATTATCTAATATTTTGGGGTCCTTATGAAGCTTGGGAATTAAAGTTATTATAGCTTGTTTCATAGTGGAAGGAAATTTAATATTGTCAGTTGATTCTTTTAACATAAGAGAGAATGCAACTTTAATAAGTCCCAAAAATGTCTATAGAAATTGGCAGTAAGTCCATCCCTACCTAGAGATTTGTCTAAAGACAAACTCATTACTGCTTTATCCAGCTCATCTGAAGTAATTCCAGCATCACACAACCATACGAACACATCAACAATACAGAGAATACGAGCTTTGATATTGTTGAAGAAGTCAGCATCCTGAACAGAAAAGGTTGAAGAATACAATTTACTGTGTTAGTAATTAGTATTAGTATTGAGTAGCAGCAGAATACTTCACAACTGCTATCATTAAACGTTTATTGACATGCTACAGTACCAGAGAAAAAGTTAAATCTATGTTAACATTATTTTATTATAATGTTAAACTTTATTTCACTCTCTCTCTCTCGCACACGTAAGGAATCCAGCTTTGGTAAGGAATGAGCTTTGGCTCAAGATAAATCAAACAATAGCAAACAAACAAACCAACACAAAACCAATTTCTGTCACGTATCTGGAAAGAACCCAAAAGCAGACGGGACAAGCAGGTAAGGGAAGAAATCAAGTCTTATGGCCGGACTCGATGAAGCAGCAATCATTGGCAACGCTGTCTTCGGGAGGGGGGCGGAGTCGGCTTGTGTTCGTCACGTCAATGCGTCTCTGTGTGTGTCGGAAAAAACAGTGCTTCGGCTTGGAGTCGCCTTGTCACCAAAGTGGGGAGGCGCTCTCCTTCCAGACTGCCGGCCCTCGGACAGATGCAGTTGGCGAACGCATGCAGTACGAGGGTGGGTGTTTGAATTAAAATAGGGATCGATTGGCCACTAAATTGGGAGAAAAAAGGGAAAAATCCAAAATACATTTATAAAAAAAAAAAAAAAAGAAATCAACTCTTCATTCAAGTGGCCCATCCCAGGGGTAGAGCAGGAGTTGGCTCAGTGGCAGGTAGACTGGCAGGCACAAGTCCATCAATGGCTACGTTCCAGCCAACACTGGTCCACAGTGGAGGCTTTTTAAGGGTGACGCCGATTGCTTGATGGCCAGCTGCTGTGCCGGGGTGAAGGAGGGGTCAGCAGGTGTCCAGGGAGAAGAGGGGTTAGGCTTGGGCTTTTGGCTCATGACTTCTATTTATTTAGCACTGGCCTACTGATCTGAGGAATGCTATAATGCTCGACTTCACTCAATGTGGCCAGGGGTGCTCGGGCTGGACCCGTCAAACTGGGCAGCGCTGGCCGCTGAATGTGGCCGAGGCTCGACAATGTATGTGGGCAGGGGTGGTCGCGCTGGCACTACAATCAAGCCCAAAGTCGCGCGACGTTTCGCTGTTTATGTACCTTCTTCAGGCGAGGCCTTATTCAACTAAGAGAGGCAGGGTTAAGCTTAAGGTTAGGGTTAGGCTTTTAAATCCGCATTCCCAAATACATTGCAATTAACCTTGTGCACTGTCCATCGACATGGTGTTTAGATGGCGGCCACAGTCCCCCACCAACTACCCCACCGTCCCACGCAATCCAAAAATTCAATGGCAGCTAATAATGGTCCCTCAGTTTGGCTCAGTCGCATCATCGGGACCCCAATTTGGTCCCCTGTTTCACTACAACAAAGCCCAAAGTCGCGCGACGTTTCGCTTTTCTTCAACCCTCTTCAGGCGAGGGTTTAGACTTTTCTACGAGCGGCATGTCGGTGGCCTTCTAAGGCTCGTGAAAATCAAATCACTTGATTGGAAGCTGCCAATTTGCCATAACAATATGGAAGGACCTCTAAAATCTGTTGTACATACTTTGTGCTACTGCACTTACCAGCATGCTTTGTGTCTTGCACATTTCCTATGTTCTTGTGGGTTTCGAAACATGTGAACCAATGGAATGTATTTGCTCTTTGTATTTTTATTCGAATTTTGTTATTAGCCAATGATGTGGTGTGGAGTTGTTATGCCCGCGAAATCACGAGCTTCGCAACAGTCCATCTCCTCACGGAGAGGGAGGAGTTAGGCAGCCCGAGTGAGTACGACGAAGAGAGAGGGCCATTTTTCTGCTGCTCCGTCTAAGTACCCGTTTCGCGGAGACTTTATACACAGCCCGTGTACTAGGCCCGCATTTGAGGTCAGGAGTGTTGCGATTGGCCCGCGGTCGTATGCTTGCTGGTGGGCTTTGTTTTAGTATGCCGATTATTTTGTTTATGCCCCATAGCCAGTGTCGCCGCTAGCTAGCTAAGTGCATTTAGCATCCAGTGCTAGTGTGTTAGCTAGCCGACTAGAGTTGTGGAGGCTAGTCAGAAGTCATCGGGCTGCGCTGGACGGTGATCTAACTAGGGGAGCCGCTCTGCTCCATTCCTGGGACCTGTCTGCTATCCAAAGAGGACTCGCTTCATCTGCTCTATCTTCGCCAGGGTTGTTTGAACATTGCAACCTTTGGCCATCTTGCGGCGGGTGGAGGCTGCTACCGGGGAGCCGACACCTGCCAGCTGCTAGGCTAGCACTACGCCTTCCATCCTCTGGACTGCACACAGCCTCCCGGTCGAGGGAGCGATGGGTTGTGAGTAACCCGAAAATTTCATTTATACTCACACACACACGCACACTTTTATCTCGTCGCCTGGGCATCGTAGCGGTGGCTGCCTTGCCCTCCGCTCAGAGAGCTGCTTTAATGTGCACCAACGGGCCCCAACGGAAAGTGCTGGGTATTTGTGTGTTCTTTTGATACTTTCTTCCTGTTTATTGTGACCGCTTGTCCCACCCTGTGTAATTTCAATTAATGTTTATTTAATCAGCAATACTACACTCGTGTGGTACTCTCTCTCTCTCTCTCTCTCTCTCTCATTATTATCAAATAAATCCTATTATTATTAATTATATTTCGGGTGTATTGGCAGCTCATTTTCCGCATATGCAAAGCCTAGGTTACTTATAGAGTGCTGGTAATAAGCTTGTACAGTAATTCAGTACACAGCAGAGTTATAAGATCTGCATTAACCACGTGTTTGTTTCATTCTGGGAAGATATACCATTCACCAGCCTTAGCTAAGTGTAGTATTTTCACAGTGGAGGCACCGCGCTACTAAATTGATTATTATCTTGGTTAATTATTTCTATTATCAATTATCACTAATATTGTCATTAGTGGCACTAGCCTACTAGTACACAGGAGGTTCAGCCAGCTCACCATTCCACCGCTGAGAACTCAGGATCCTGTTGCGCTATTGATTTGTATTGTAACACTTTAGTAACTGGTAGCATTAGGCTTTTGTCTTGTTTAAATGTGCTTGGCGTTGCCCGCCAGTGAAAAAGGGGTTACAAATAGCTTTACACTAGTCCAACTCACCGAGCGGGGGGGCTACGTCCCTCTTTGTCGGAGTCCCTCGTAAAAAGAGAGAGTGAACCACAGCTCCGCCTCTAAATACGTCACTGGGAAATATGACACCACCTCCGGTGGGCGTGTGCTTTCGCCCGGGACAGACGTTCCCTGACCATGCCGTTGTCCCGGGAAAATGGACCCGCCCATCTGTTGGATCGCCAGGTCTTTCTCCGGAAACACCGGATGACGACCCATTCGCCGGGGAGGTAGGAATGGAGAACCTTCTCAGCTGGGGTGGGGAGAGCAGCTGCCACCTGTTTGGGAGACTTGGGAGAGAGCAGAGGAGAGATTACAGCAGTGCTGTAGCATAGCATGCTCGTAAAGAGCGGTTTGGGGAAGAGCTCCCGGCGCAGGGCCCGTTCCCATGGTCGGAGGCCGTCCCATGACAATCTCAAAAGGACTAAGCCCTGCTCTGGAGTGTCTTTGTCGCACGCGCATGTACATAAGTACCAGAGGACGTAAGAAACTGTCTCTGTTGCCAGAGAGCACCAAAGTCCACGCCGAAAGCGTAGCGTGAATCCGTGTAGATGGTGACAGACCAGCCAGCTGCCAGCTCGCAGGCCGCAGAGAGGGCCGTGAGTTCAGCAGCCTGTGCAGAGAGGTGAGAGAGCAATGAGCTGCAATTAAGGCAAGCGGAGGCAGAGCATACGGCCCAACCAACCTGACATTGGCCGGTGGTAAGACAGCGGGAAGCCGACCCATCCACAAAAAGGACAACGGCAGGGTTGGCAAGAGGAGTGGAGCTGAGATCAGGCCGAGGTGAACAAACAGCAGAGACAGCTGCAACGCAGTCGTGTGGTTCACCATCGTCTGGTGAGGGAAGAAGGGTGGCGGGGTTAAGGACAGCGCAACGTTTGACAGTGATGGTGGGCATGTCAAGGAGCACAGTGTTGTAACATAGCCACCGGGCTGCGGACAGCTGTGACCTTTTCTGTTCAAGTAGGAGGACCGGGACCGCATGGGGAACCAGGAGAATAACGTCGGAGTACCCCACGATGTCTCGCGAGGCCATCACAGCCTTTTCAGCAGCAGCGACGGCTCGAAGGCAGCGAGGCAAGCCAGCCGCTACCGGGTCAAGTTTGGCGGAGAAGTAAGCCACAGGGCGCAGCTTGCAGTCCCCCATGAGACTGACTGCAAGAGGACGGAGATCATGCAGCCGTTGCGCTCATCCACAGTTTGAGTGAATGCTTGAGCGGGCTCCGGATAGCCAAGAGTTGGTGCGATTTGGAGCTGGACTTTCAGTCCCTCAAAGGCTTTAGTTGCCTCTGGGGTCCACAAGAGGACCTGTGAGGCGGGTGCATGAGAGTCAATGAGGGCCCGAAGGGGTTTGTCAAAGGTTGCAAATGCCGGAACGAACAAGCGACACAGTAGGAAGCCATGCCTAAGAACAGGGTATCTGCAGGTTTCACTAAGTTAATTTTAAGACTTTTTAAGACCTTTTTAATGCCACTTGGATCGGAATTTAAGACCAAGATCTACAACAAAATATATACATATGGTTGGTAAGCCCTAACGCCCAACAGCTGAATATTTAAACATTTGATTCGCGCGAGTGCAGTTTTATCGAAATGGTTAAACAAATGTATGTTTTGTGACACGCTGATGTTGTAACCGCATTTCTTGACGTTCAGACCGAATATTTAAAGATTTGATTCGCGGAATTTCGCGCGATTGCAATCAGATAAGCTGAAGTCCTCCTCCATGTTGAAAAAGCTGCCAGAAACTACACGCTGCTGTGACTGGTTGATTCGCTGTGAGCATTTGATGACAAAACAACGAATCACAGCAGAGCGCGCAGCGGAGGTCCCTCCCCCCTCCATCTGGCCGATCAATTCTAGCATCAACTTTTCTTCTTCTTCTCTCGGCTGCTATTTTGTCATGACTTAGTTAGCATTTGTCCGCCAAATTCTGTATAGGCTATACCATTTAGCAATTAACCGCTCAGTAAAACCAACATCGGTATTCTTTTCGATAACTAGTTACATTAATATTACCTACAACCGTGAGTTGCAGGTAATATTGCCATGGTATCGCATCATCCAGGTCATTTCTTTGTCTATGGGGGATACATATTTGTTTTAATTACAGGGAATAGCATGCTATAGGTAACAGGTGCGCCTGATACGAACCTGGAATTCATGAAAATAGCATGTGTGTTAGAGTTTGTGGGAGACCCCAAGCGCACGACACCAGACAGAGATGGGGTTAGCCGAAAACTGGCGTACTTTATTCAAACATAGGAAGGCAATGAGCGACAAGGAAAAAACGGAAAGTCCAAGGGGGGAAAAAACTCGCGGGTAATCCAAACGGGAACAAGGCAGGATACTTCCACGGGGAAACCTTGCAAGGGAAAAACATGAACCAAGGGCTGGGATGAGTTCGTAGAGAAAAGGACCGTGAGAGGAGAGTCGCCGCTACTGCGGGGAGGTAACAACACGAACTGACAACGGGCACGTGGGAGGCCACCAAACTTAAGCCCAGCCCTGATGACTAAGCCCGGCCCTGACGAGCCGATTGGCTGCCGGCGTGGGGTGGGCGGGCCACGGTGCGGGGTGGGCGAGCCATAACACTTGTTTCCCTTTTATTTTCTTTTTTTCCCCTCAAAATAACAGAGTCCCTGGCCTCAGGAATCATAAGGCCCTCGTCTTCCCCGGTGGCAGCGGACTTCTTTTTTGTGGCAAAGAAGGAGGGCAGCCTGAGGCCTTACATAGATTATCGAATGCTACATAACATCACGGTGAAAAATAAATATCCACTCCCCCTTATGAGTTCCACGTTCGAGCCACTCACTCATGCCACGGTGTTCACGAAGCTGGACCTGCGCAGCGCATACCACCTGGTGCGCATCCGGGAAGGGGATGAATGGAAGACGGCCTTCAACACCCACCTAAGGCATTTCGAATACCTCGTTATGCCCTTCGGCCTCACCAACGCCCCGGCCGTCTTCCAGGCGTTGGTCAACGACGTGCTCCGGGACATGCTGAACACGTTCGCGGTGGTGTACCTGGATGACATCCTCGTGTTCTCCAGGACTGAGGAGGAACACCACCAGCATGTCCGCCTGGTCCTCCAACGGCTGCTGGAGAACAGGCTCTTCGTGAAAGCCGAGAAGTGCGTGTTCCACTCCGCCTCCGTGGAGTTCCTTGGCCACATCGTAGAGAAGGGGCTCGTCCGCACTGACCCCAGGAAGACCCGAGCGGTGGAGGAGTGGGCACGGCCCACTAACAGGACGCAACTCCAGCGCTTCCTGGGGTTTGCAAACTTCTACCGGCGCTTCATCAGGGGGTTCAGCCGTGTGGCCGCCCCCCTCACTGCACTCACCTCCAACCTCCGCCCCTTCTCCTGGACCACGGAGGCAGAAGCCGCCTTTTGGCCCTGAAGAGGCTGTTCACAACGGCTCCGGTGCTCGCCCACCCGGACCCGTGCAGGCAGTTCATCGTGGAGGTGGACGCATCGGACACGGGCATCGGAGCCGTCCTCTCCCAGCGGTCGGAGGAGGACCAGAAGATCCACCCGTGCGCCTTCTTCTCCCGGCGTTTCAGTCCTGCGGAGAAGAATTACGACATCGGCAACAGGGAGTTGCTGGCCGTCCACGCCGCCCTAGAGGAGTGGAGACACTGGCTGGAGGGAGCAGGGCAGCCGTTCATCGTATGGTCCGATCACAAGAACCTGACCTACGTGCCGACGGCTAAGAGGCTCAACCCCAGGCAGGCGCGCTGGGCTCTCTTCTTCAGCCGGTTCGACTTCACCCTCACCTACCGCCCGGGCACCAATAACGTCAGGGCAGACGCCCTCTCCCGTCTGTTTCCCGAGGGGTCCCATGACGCCCCAGACACCATCCTTCCCCCGGACCGGGTGGTGGGTGTCGTCACCTGGGCCATCGAATCGGTGGTGAGAAGGGCCCGGCGCGCCCAGCCCGACCCAGGCAATGGACCCCGGAACCGGCTATTTGTGCCTCCCTGTGTCCGGCCCCAGGTGCTGGAGTGGGGCCACTCCAGCCATCTTGCCTGCCACCCCGGTGTCTACTGAACGGCGGCCTTCATCCGCAGGGGTTTCTGGTGGCCCACCATGGAGGCAGACAACAGAGAGTTCGTGGCAGCCTGCACCACCTGCACCCGCAGCAAGGCTCTCCATCGCCCTCCAGCAGGTCTCCTGCGCCCCCTTCCTGTCCCCGGCCGACCTTGGTCCCACATTGCAATGGACTTTGTAACTGGCCTCCCCGTGTCGCAAGGCAATGACACCATTCTGACCATTGTCGACCGGTTTTCCAAGGCCGTCCACTTTGTTGCCCTCACCAAACTCCCCTCTGCAGCCGAGACGGCGGACCTTCTCGTCTCCCACTTCGTCCGACCCCATGGGATTCCCCTGGACATTGTCTCTGACCGTGGTCCCCAGTTCACTTCGAAGGTATGGCAGGCCTTCTGTAAGGGGATTGGGGCCACGGTCAGCCTCTCCTCCGGGTATCACCCCCAGACCAATGGGCAGGCAGAGCGGGCCAATCAAGCCCTGGAGGCGGCTTTGCGTTGTGTTACCACCATCAACCCCGCCTCCTGGAGCAAGTACCTGCCCTGGGTGGAGTACTCGCTCAACTCCATGGAGAGTTCGGCTACCGGTTTGTCCCCCTTCGAGTGTTCTCTTGGCTATCAACCTCCTCTGTTCCCCCATCAGGAGTTGGAGGTGGCGGTCCCGTCCACGAGGGCCCATCTCCGCCGATGTCGGCGCGTTTGGAAGACTGCCCGGGCCGCTATGTTGCGAGCTACAGAGCGGGCCCGGCGCAGCGCCAACCGGCGGAGAGTGCCGGCTCCAGCTTATCGACCTGGCCAGAAGGTATGGCTCCTGGCCCGGGACCTGCCCTTCCCTACCCTCAACCGGAAGCTGGCTCCCCGCTACGTCGGTCCCTACACCATCGACCGCATCGTCAACCCTTCGGCGGTGCGTCTCCATCTCCCTACCTCACTCAAGATCCATCCCGTCTCCATGTCTCGCGCCTCAAACCGGTAGCCACCAGCCCCCTGTCTCCCCCTGTCCAAGCTCCTCCACCCCCCAGGGTCCTCGACGGTGGTGACATGGTCTGGGATGTCGACCAGCTGCTCGCCGTACGCAGCTGGGGGCGTGGGTACCAATACCTGGTGGACTGGGTTGGCTATGGGCCCGAGGACCGCAGCTGGGTTCCCCGGTCCTACCTGGCCGACCCCGCACTCCTGGAGGAGTTCTATCGGGCCCACCCCAACGCCATCGGACGGTCGCCCGGTGTCTCCCGTAGGAGGGGGGGTCCTGTTGTGGTGACACCGCCCCGAGCTGCCTCCCCGGCACGTTCAAGCCACTCCCCCAGCTCGGACGTGCCGGAAACATCCCAGCGCTCGGCTCGCGCTCTGAGGAGACGAGCGCTGCACTGCACCAGGTGTTTGCCATCATCCATCAGGCACACCTGTGGCAATCAGGCAGCCTTCTACAAGAAGCCTCCCAGAACGTCTCTCTGTGCTTCGACGTACTGAACCCTGCGGTAAAGTTCTGACAAGCCCTCCAGCGTTCCTTGCATTCTGTTTATTCCCCAGTGTCTTATCTTTGTGTCTCTGTTTCCTCCCAAGACTCTCCCTCCGCGATTTCCACGGCTCCCCGCGTCTCCCTCGTCCCCAGCGACCTTCACGTTTTCTCCCCGGACCTCTCCTGCGATCTCCCCCCTTGTCCCTCTATCTGGACCCCTCCCTTCCGACTCGACTTCCCGGATCTCGGACCTGGACTTTCTCGGACAACCCCTCTTGGATCACGGACTGGACTTTCTTGCCAGGTGCACGCAGATTTTTTCAACACCTCCTGGTCATTTACATACCGCACCACACATAGGCTAAAAACACTCACGCATAGTTATACACGCAAACCACGGGACACCACACATAGTTTATTCACACATCCCACTAACAGAACGCCTTTTTCACCATACATTTCCCTCCCACAATAAAACGACCGGGCGGCATCTCGGTGGCCTTCTAAGGCTCGTAAAAATCAAATTAACAATCGAAAAAATAGCCAACATTAGTCCAACTCACCCAACAGCGGGCGACGTAGTTCTGCCGGACTCCGTCGAAAAGAGAAAATGGAGCTCCGCCTCTAAATATAAACTGGGAAATATGACACCACCTCCGGTAGATGGCACGCTCTCCGGAAAAGGCGGCCCCCCACGCCGTTGTCACGGGAAACGTGACGCGACATCCGGCAAACGCGCGCCCTCCCCACAGACGGAAAAAAACAGAAAGGGGGAGGAAAAAAAGAAAAAAAAAAGAAAAAAAGGGACAGTGTGTTTTTTCCAGAGAC
The DNA here is from genome assembly GCF_029633865.1 of Lampris incognitus. NCBI lineage: Eukaryota > Metazoa > Chordata > Actinopteri > Lampriformes > Lampridae > Lampris > Lampris incognitus. The sequence goes on along the minus strand of NW_026611590.1, from coordinate 256,882 downwards.
GGGTTAGGGTTAGAGTTATAGGACCGTGTGTCCGAGGAAAGTGACGTGTTGTTGACAAAATTGGAGTTTGGAGAGACTAGCTTGGTGACCTTCTTGGGCCAGATGGCGTAAGAGAGAGACCGAGTCACGGCTGCACTGCGTTGTGGTGGGGGCACAAAGCAGGAGGTCGTCGACGTACTGCCATAGGGTTGAGCCGCGCGTCAGCGTAAGTGTGCTAAGGCTGTCTCGAAGCGCCCCGTTGTAGATCGTGGGGCTTTCACAATAGCCCTGACACAGCCTTGTCCATGTGTAAGGCCGACCGTCAAATAGGAACGCAAACCAGAACAGGGACGCTGAAGAAAGCGTTGGCAAGGTCCACAACGGTAAACCGCCGTGCAGAAGGGGGAACCTGAGACATAAGGGTGTAGGGATTGGGGACGCAGGGCGTGCGAGCCCTGACAGCTGCATTTACTGCCTGAAGGTCTTGAACGAACCTCCATTCAGTGGGCTGTCCAGGTGGGCGTATCTTCTTCACGGGGAAGATGGGAATGGAAACCGGGGAGGTGGGGAGAGGGACAATTATGCCCTTGACACGCAAGGCATTGAATACAGGGCAGATGCCATTAACCGCTTCCGGTTTCAAAGGGTACTGAGGTTGGTGGGGACGGAAGTCGGATTTCGGGGTAATGATGACGGGCTCACAATTATGTATGAGACCTACATCCTATTTCCCGTCAGCCCAAAGATGGGAGGGGATGTTGTGAAGCTGCGGAGCAAGTGCAGTGTGTGTGTGTGTGTGTGTGTGTGTGTGTGTGTGTGTGTGTGTGTGTGTGTGTGTGTGTGTGTGTATGGGCCTCAGTCACTGACGGTGAGTGGGCGGAAAGAGCCAACATTCGTGGCGCCACCGTTGAAGTGACGCCACGAATGTGAGGGGGACCAGTCGCGTGAAGAGTCGGCGGGAAGCCAATCTGACGCCAGAGAAGCTTGTCGCGCGAGTGGACCCGTATCTGTCCACTGGGAACCCCGTCGTTTTACCAAGGAGACGTGCGGGACCGAGTCATTAACCGAAAACAACGCAGTTTGGTCGTTGTCTAATGTACACGTGACATGAGCGGTGCAGTGTAGGTTGTCCGCTGTCATGTAGGTCGATGCGTCCCCTGTTGTGGTGTGTGAGCAAGGGAGCAGAGCCACTGTGTGTATTGGGAGGCGGTAGGAGCCCACATGTAGCCCCGTAGAGGGAGGGCGGGGTTATGTGTATGCAAAAAAATATTCGCTGCTGGTAACGAAGTGATGTACAGCCCTGATGAGGTGGAAACAACAGAGATGCCCAGTTGGATCATGCCATCTCTATCCAGCAAATTAAATGGGCAGTTATCAGAAATTAAAACAGGCAATTTTGTTGATGAGCTGTCATCCAGGCAAACAAGCGCACAGGAACGGATAATGGCTCCGTGACACACGTACCACTCGCAACAGTGGAGAGGACCGTTTGGCCGCTCCGTGTTAACCGTGGCTGGCCGATAGGCGGTTCTCACCACCGTTCGTGTGGCTCCCGTGTCTAACAAGAAAGGCAGCCCAGCATTTGCAAGATGCAAGGTTATCATTGCCAGTTTTCGGAAAGCTAGCTCATGAGATACATACTGTCCAACTGGGGAAGCTAACAGCAAAGCAGAGTCTTCATTGCAAATCAGTGTATTTGGTTGTGTCTGTGCATTCATACGACCTGATGTGGCAGCAGATGTGTCCAGGACCCCCCCCCTCCTCCTCCCATGTCGCCTGTCAGTCCGAACCCCGGTATGAGCCTCCCCGTGGGGCCCACTGGTTGTGAGGTCCGTTGCTCCATCCTCGGCCTCTTCCGCGCCTTTGGTTGATGCCCTTCACGGAGTGGACAGTCTTCAGCCCAGTGACCGGGCTGGCCACATGTGAAGCAGCAGTCGTCACCCGGTTGGGGGCCGCTGGGCTGGGCGTGTTGTCACGGGTTCTGACATCGTGAACGGTCCCCGGGTCTGTCCTGTTGCACAGGTTAGTAGGGTGAAGGAAGCCGCTGCAGCGCCATGGAGGAGAGAGAGAGAGGTGCGATGTTTGTCCTGAGCCTGCCTTGCCTTCTGTTCTTCTTCCTTTTTCTGCATTTGATCGTGGGCATGATCAGCATGTCTCAGCAAGTCTTCCAGTCGTCTCTTTCCGTATCCTACGCAGTGTGTTTCTATGGCTTTCCTAACTCCGTCCTGCAGGCCGGCCAGGAAATGTTTGCAGAGGTGAGTTTCCCATTGGCCTCTCGCCGTGGACGGGGGAGAGAGAACTGGTGGCGGTTGGGGTGTTGGTGGTGGTGGTGGTGTCAGACGGGGTGTCGGTGGTGGTCCCAGGATCGGTCTCATGGCGCCGCGTTGTTGGACAGGTTGTTGGACGCACCCGGAGTCGTCAGAGGGGTGTCCCAGAGACATCGCTATGAGCTGCGGATATAAGGAAGACAAAAGGAGAGAGAGAGGCTGGCTGCCATGTGAGTATGGCGGAGGGGTGGATGTCAGAGATGGATTAGGAGAGGTGTGTGAGAACGGGTCTTTGGTTGATACGTGAGCTGTCGTATCTCTGTCTTTGTCCGAGTCGTCGCTGCGCGTCATAGTCCTCTGTAGCCTTTTTCTTTCCCTACTTTCACACTCTTTCTCCCACATTCCCAAAATTCTTTCTTGCTCTGCCATATACTCTAATCATGTTGTAGGAATCTTTTTCCTTTCTAAGACCTTCGCTTTTCCCATTTCCATGGACTATCGGACTTTCATTAGTTTATTCTTGCTCAAAGTTCCTTCAACAGGAAACCCATGATCCTGCATCCAGTCTAAAATATATTTTACCGAATCTTCACCATATTTCCTTATCACTCATTATCTGATAGATCGGACCCTCCATATCTATCGGGGGCGGTTTACTGCCCTTGTTTCCCTTTTATTTTCTTTTTTCCCCTCAAAATTCACTTGATCCTACCAAATGACCACTTCTATTAGTGCGAGACCGAGGGTGAACAGCCGCTTAATTGTCAGTGCACGACCTCATCTGGTTTCAATAGTACGCGTTTTAAATGATCATTTTATCCTTTAAAGAATTCTGCTTACCCGTGCGATGAATCTCCCAGGGTTTTGCTGAGGGATCTCAGCGACACCGACCAAACGGACCACCCGCCTCTCCCTTTCTTCTTCTCAAACCTGGTGAGGTTATTGGGAGATCGGTGACTATGTTCTTGTCCCGAGATGATCAGTCAGCCGGTTGTCCGTCTGGCGGGGCGACGTGAGATCCCGCTTCTGACACCAAATTGTTGTGGATTTTCCTTTATCCTTTTAATGGGCTCTTGCCCCAGCAACCTCTGCGGAGAATAATCATCGGACAAATATTGAAGCAAACAGAGAATCTTTAATGCATCTGCAGATGGAGAGACATAAGGCCACACAGAGGTTCGTCTGTGAGGATATGCTCTGCCTCTGAGCTGGAGATAGTGGTTTTTTATAGAACAGTCCGTCGCGTCATACACTATGTTTCCTGCGTCAACTAAGGTGTAATCTTACAAAGGAATGAAGGAAACATCTACGTTAATCACGTTCTGTGCCTCGTGAGTGTCTGTACGCCTGTTGCACTTGTCTTTTGCTGTACCTGGCCGTTCCTGGGATGCGGCAATGGGGAGGCAAGCATAGTAACAGTTGCTATGTGGCCCCATGGAAGGTACGCATGAGAACAATGGTTATGTGTGTCTGCAGTGAGTGAGAAGTTTCATACACACAGACAAGTGGAAAACTACAGAGTACATACGGAGTGCATATGGAGAACATTTTGTACTCCACATACATCACCAACATCCTGCTCAGCTCTCCCCTTCTCAGCCTCCTCCTGCTCAGCTGCACCACTCTCCTCTCAGAGCCTCACCGCAGCCACATCGTGATGACACGACTGGTACGAATGACATTGCGAGGTACTTGGTGCGCCGAGAGCTTGTGAATTCCGGTCTCATCCAGTTCAACGAGCGCCCAGAAAATTATTGGGCATGGAAGTCCTCTTTCTTCAACGCCATTGAAGGACTGAACTTAACTGCCAGCAAGGAGCTCGACCTCTTGACAAAGTCGTTAGGAAAAGAGTTCTCAGAGCACGTTACAAGGATTCGCTATGTGCACGTCGCCGACCCTGTAGTGGGCCTACAACATGTCTGGGAACGCCTAGAAGAGTGCTCCCCTGAAGTGATCGAGAGAGCGCTCTTCGAGAGGATAGAGAACTTTCCAAAAATCTCTCAGAAAGACCCCGTAAAGTTGAGGGAACTGGGAGACCTGCTGATGGAGTTAGACTCTGCTAAGTGTGAGGGCTACCTGCCGGGGCTCTCGTACCTGGACACCGCCAGGGGTGTCAACCCGATCGTTGAGAAGCTGCCACACAGTCTACAAGAGAGGTGGATAACTAAGGGTTCCCAGTACAAAGAGCAGCACCATGCCCCCCCCCATTCACCTTCTTCGCAGACTTCCTCTGCAGCGAGGCACACAGAAGAAACGACCCCAGCTTTACTCTCCCTTCAGCTCCCTCGAAAACGTCCAGCAAGTCCTCCACAGGGTTCTCAAAACATGAGCGATCAGAAAAGGAATCAAGACACGCCAAAACGAATGTCTCCACCCACAAGACAGAGGTCTCAACAAACCGCTCAGCTTCTCAGTCACGCAGTTCGAGCAGCATGCCTGGCGACAAAGGGAAACAATGTCCCATCCATCAGAAGCGCCATCCTCTAAAGAAATGTCGGGGTTTTCGAAGCAAGTCTCTTGAGGAGCGCAAAGCCTTTCTGAAAGAGAATGGTGCCTGCTACAGGTGTTGCTCCTCCACAACTCACTTGGCGAAGAACTGTAAGGCAACTTTGAAGTGCAGCGAATGTGAGAGCGATGACCACATAGCGGCGCTCCACCCTGGACCTCCTCCACGGGACAAAAAAGACAAGGACCCCACCTCAGAGCATGGCGGGGAGAGTGAAGAGGAGGCGCCTCCACCAGCAGTCACCTCTAAATGCACAGCACACCCAGACAGAGCTAGTAACGTCTACATCGTCCTGGACGACCAGAGCAACAGATCTCTGGCGAGGTCTGATTTCTTCTACCTCATCCAAATCAGAGGTTCAGACTCACCGTACACCCTGCGTACATGTGCAGGAGTCACCGATACATCTGGAGGAAGAGCCACAGGGTTCTTGGCGGAGTCGTTGGATGGAAAAAACAAGTGTGCTGCTTCCAACACTCATTGAGTGCAACCATATGCCTGACGATCGGTCAGAAATCCCGACCCCAGAAGCTGCACAGCACCACAGCCACCTGAAGTCCATCGCTCGCAGAATCCCTCGCCTGGACCCTGAAGCCCAGATCCTGATACTTCTGGGACGCCACATCCTTCAGGTCCACAAAGTCAGGGAGCAACGCAATGGTCCTCCCAGCGCCCCCTATGCCCAACGTCTAGACCTGGGTTGGGTGGTTATAGGGGACGTGTGCCTGGGTTCAGCCCACAAGCCAGCAGCTGTGACTTCCTATCGCACCAGCGTGCTAGAAAACGGAAGGCCATCTCTCCTCACTCTGTGCCCCAACCGTCTCCAGGTCAAGGAAAGGTTCCTCCTTACAGCATCAAACATGACACCCCAGTCCCTGATGACGACAAAGTGGGGCTTTCCATCGAAGATCGTCTGTTCCTGGAGTTCATGGACAGAGAGATGGTGATGGACGACACCAACAGCTGGGTGGCGCCTCTCCCATTCCGATCCCCTCGTCGACGGCTCCCGAACAATCGAGACCAAGCTCTCAGCAGACTTACCTCTCCCCGCCACACCCTGGAAAGAAAGCCTAAGATGAAAGCCGACTTCGTCACACCTTCATGCAAAACATCTTTGATCACGACCAGGCTGAGTTGGCCCCACCACTACCGGAGGGAAGTGAGTGCTGGTACTTACTTATCTTCGGCGTCTACCATCCTCAAAAGCCAGACAAGATCAGGGTTGTCTTCGATTCCAGCGCTCAACATCACGGCATCTCCCTGAACGATGTGCGTGCTACTTACCGGCCCGGATCTGAACAACAGCTTGCTGGGAGTCTTGCTGCGCTCCCGAAGAGAAACAGTGGCTGTCATAGCGGACATCGAGCAGATGTTTCACAGCTTCGTCGTTCGAGAAGACAACAGAGATTTCTTGTGTTTCCTGTGGTTCAACAACAACGACCCCAACCGAGAGATTGCCGAGTATCGCATGAAAGTCCACGTATTCGGCAACTCACCATCCCCAGCTGTCGCCATCTATGGACTTCACCGAGCAGCAGAACACAGCTCCAGGGAACACGGAATGGATGCCAAGCACTTAGTGGAACGCGACTTCTACGTCGACGACCGCCTCGCTCTGGCTGGGTTGCGTCCCGAGGGGCAGCCGTGAGTAGAGGGAGGAGTCGTTGGCAGCTTGACTGGAGGTGGCCACTTGCTGTGTATTTAGCATAGCAGCACACTCAGCTGCTCCCTCAACCTGTAGTGCGATGGTAATTGCTCTGGACAGCAGCAGATCGTCTTTTTCCAGCAGGAGAGTCTCACGCACCTTTGCGTTGTTGGTGTGTTCGATTAGCTGGTCGCGAACCATCTCGTCCTGAAGCGCGCCAAACTTGCATGAGCTAGCTAGCCCTCGCAAATTAGCTACGTACTGCCGCACAGACTCACCAGGCAGTTGGTGTCGCTGACGGAATATAAATCGCCGAAGGAGGGCACTCTGTGGAGCAGCGAAATGGGTGCTCATAAGTCCCACAGCTTTGTCAAAGTTTGTGACGTTCCCCAGAGTCCCGAGCACACGATGACCCTCTGCTCCCAAGCAGTGTAGCAACAGAGCCGTCTTCCTAGCCTGGCTCACGTCGTCGAGCCCTGAGGCGATGATGTAATTTTCAAAACTATGTAGCCAGCGAGTCCATGGTACCGGAGGCTCGCCAGGTAACGCCAGGAAGGGGGCAGGTGGTGGGAGAGAGATATCAGCCATCCTCGTCGCCAATATTGTATTGAGAAATCACGTCAGGACACAGCGCTGTCGCTCGACACAACCTCTACGTTGCATTCTTTATTTAGACTGACACAGCATCACAGGCAGACCCGATCAAACAACCCAGAGCCCGCAGGCATCACCAAGCGATCCCAGCACAATAGAACAGCACCAAATCAAATGCAGCACTGTCGATGTGTGCAGACATAACAAGGGGCTTACCAGCGTTTCCCATTGGAAGTAACAACCCCTTTCAGCCCGCGATTTAGCAAACACCGTTCACATGTGTCGCACCGGGCATTCATGCAGCATAAGCCTCGGTTTGTAGCTAAGAGCCGTTCACAATGTGCTGCACGAGGCCTACCTACACATGTTGCTAGTGCTAGCTAACGTTAGCTAGTACAAGAAGTGAATCTCTTGTGCTGCTTAGCTACGGGTGCTTAATAGTGACGAGCATAATCGTTCAATAAACATTAGGCTCACATGCATCGAAACTGACGATATTAAATGATTCCAAGTAGAAAATTCAACAAGCCAACTAGCTAGATAGCATTTGCCTTGGCGTGGGACTGACAAGCTAGCATAAGCTAACGTGAGCTAGTGAAAATTCGCACACATTAAAATGACATCTGGATGTAACGTTACATGTATATAGACATCTCCGATATCGTTATGCAAGCAGGTGAGCGGCTAACGTTAAACCGGAATTAAGCAAGCGAGACTGTGTGGCTAGCTAGAATTAGCAGGCCCCGTTTATAGCAGCTAGCAGCAGGTCTGTCTTCTAACGTCAGGCGTAGCCAATCGCTCGGTTGGTTGTCGGTGTGATAACGTGGCAATATTCGCTAACTTTAAAAAAAAAATATTCGCTAACTAACGTTAGCTAGCTTATGCTAGCTAGTCGTTTCCTAGCCAGGCTAGCTAGCTATGAACGTATAAACTGCCGTGCGATAACGTTATAATTAGCTTTAATCAGTCACTTAAAAATCACACCCGAGTGTGCCAAAATGTTACAAAAACATGTCGATATTCAATGTTTACTGGGCTTTTTCGCGCTTCGGCTCACTTCTTACCGAGAAATTGGCACTTGGCACAAGTTGGCCGTGAACTTGACTTCTCCTCAGGGCTCCAAGCAGTGAAAAGAAAAATGGCATAAAATCAAGAGATTTTGAGAACCAAAGTTTGGCTGCGTCAGTAGTCACGTGACATACTGGATGGAAAAATAGTCTTTGGTTTTAAGTCAGTCAAATACATTGAACCAATGAGGCCCTGATTTCCATTGAATTAAAGTGATTTTAATACATATATAGACCCAAAATATCATAAATACCATTATATCGGGTCCAATCAAATAAAAAACACGCTTTAATTGAATGGCAGCATATGATCACTTTTTACTGTGTGGATGCAAACAGTGAAACTTATGTAACCCCTTTTTCACTGGCGGGTGAAGTAATACTTGGAGTAGTATTGGTCGAGGATCAATGACCACACCGGGTTATAGAACTCAGGTTTAATTGTGGCTCAGTAGGCAGACGTAATAACCATACGTGGTAGTGGTGTAACCATAATAACAGTCCGGGTAGTACATAACACCTATTGTAGTTCCAGTGGATATACATGGCGTTACATCACTACAACCAGCTGCACTGATGTTTGCTCGGGAGCTACAGACGCCTGTGGATCTGGTCTTTGGCAAGCCGCCAAACCCACCAGTACGAGTGCCGCCGGGCCAGGACTATGTAGACGCACTACAGGACCGGATGGAGGCTCCTCATCAGCTGGCTCCAGAAAATATGGCTTCTGCAGGGGAAAGGCAGAAGAGAGCCTATGATGTACGTTGCCACTGCAAAGAGTACCAGCAGGGGGACAACGTATGGGTGTATAACCCACGGCGAACGAAGGGACGGTCCCCAAAGCTGAACAGCAACTGGGAGGGGCCCTGCCTCATCCTGAAGAGGATCTCAGAGGTCATCTTTAGAGTGAAGCTCCACAGCCGCCCTCGGATAGTCATCCTTCACCAAGATCGCCTCGCACCTTACTTAGTACAGACCAGGCTACCGGGGTCCAGGGAGGGGGTAAGGACACTGCTGGATCAAAGCCAACCTCCCTGGATGTCAGCAAGGAGCTACCATTAGAGCACCTTGTTTTGGGCCAGGGAGGGGGCGGGGACACTGGGTTTACAGAGCTGCCCTCCCTGGCCAGGAATGGAAACAGCGGTGACGTCGACGTCGACGGTGGGGGCTCAGACCCAGCGGATGCAGAGCCGCCCCCGTCATCCATCAGCAGCCCGCGGCAAGGAGCAGCCCGGGATGGGAGAGGTGCTCGGCGGAAGAAACTCTCATGGTGGATGGACCCATCCACATGGGATTTGGGTTAGGCCAACGGGACGTTGGTCTTTCAAGGAAGGAGGCAGTGTGGCGAATTCAACTAGAGTGTTCCTGCTCCAAGTTCATTTGCATGTTACCCACGATGCAACTGAAATGTCGATGTTTTGGTTATGTTGTGGGCTATTGAACACGTTAAAAACGGGCATATCTGTTACAGATAGCGGGGATGCGGTGCAAGGTGATGGGGACGTTACGAGAGAAGTTGATTAGACAACATGCTATTTCCCACCATGAGGGTAAAGAGTAGGCAAATAGATAAGGTCGCTTCTGTGGCCAAGAAAAGGATCAAGCTGAGACCAAAACGAATTTGTGACTGTTATGACTAGCTTGGCTTGCGGTCATTAAAAGCTTGCTTGCTAACTCTGAAAGGTTTGCTGAGAAGTCCATTATTTGACCACGTGGAAATATCATCATGTTAATTTTATGTCAACCCATTTGGCCCCGTTACACTGGGAGGAGCCATTGCATATGAAGCCCCTGCCCCCCCCCAAAAAAAACAAAACAAACAAAAACAAAACAAAAATAAAAAATGATGTCAGTCATTTATTTGCGACTGTTGTGCGGACTGTGTGTGTTGAGCAGCGACCCCCGGTACACCCTTGTTACAGTCGTTTTTGCTGACCCGGAAGTTGTACTGTCAAGCAAGCGCCACAAACAACGCGCGCGGACAGCCTGGACACGGCAGCACTGGCACATCCTACAAGATTAATAAAGTGTGAGTATTAATCATATACGTTTTGATGCAAGCTGTGCCTTGCCCCTTTAAGGAGAGGGCTTAGTGGGTATTGTGTGTGTGTGTGGGGGGGGTGATGTAGACGCAGCCGTGTGTGTGTGTGTGTGTCTGTGTATTTTCTGTTTGTAGCCGCAGCCGCGGAGACGCTAGTTTGCCGACAGATAGGAAGGTAGCCACCGTTACCAGTGATGATTTGTATGCATCACAGGGAGAGAGGGAGGGAGGGAGGGAGGGAGGCTGCCGTGTGTTAAATGGGACTGCAGTGCAGGGCAGTGGCCGGCCCGTTCTCCACCGCGGAGTTGGTCCGGACTCTTTATGAAGTTGTTACCAGCTACGAGCCAGGCTAAGCTAAATAGACTAGCGAGACACCCACCGGAGGCTTCCAACTACGGTTCGGAGCCGCGACGCTGGAGAGGTAACAGTACTAGACGTGCTGCTGCACTAGACGTTTTGTTGTTTTGTTGTGTTAAGTTACAAGTAAAGCTGAGCGTCGCTGTGTAAGTTAGCTTTTACCTAATCAACGTTAGCCAACTTGCTAAGTAGGCTGTTGCTCTGCGTGCGCGTTTTCATTTTTGGGGTAGCATGCGGCGATAGCTTTTGTTAAAAAGCATGCTAATTTGCCCTGGGAATCAGTGGAGGCTGATGGAAGTGCCCCATTTGTATCTTAACTGTCATCTTCTTCTCTCTATAGACACTGTGGGACCTGAGCAGGACCCAAACAGACCTCACCTACGATGCAGTCCCAGGTAGACCAGTATAGTATGGTCTATAATAGCAGATCATGATCCAGCTCAAGGTTATTGTAGTTCACTAAAACTGAACTAAAACCAGGTGTGAAAAGAGAAGAAAAAAAAACAAAAAAAAACGTTTCAGTTCACTGAAATAAAAATAAAACTTGACTTTAGAGGAGCAAGAAGAGGAAGCGAGTGAAGGCAGAGCCGAAGATCAAATGGTGGAAGTTGAAGAAGGAAAACTGTTGTGTGGAGTTCAGGCAGGGGTTAAGACAGGCACTGGGTGGATAGTGGAGAGTTGCCGGACGGCTGGGCAACCACTGCAGAAATAGTGAGGGAGACAGCTAGGAAGGTACTTGGTGTGTCGGCAGGACAGAGGAAGGAAGACAAGGAGACTTGGTGGTGGAGTGAGGAAGTACAGCAAAGTATACAGAAGAAGAGGTTGGCAAAGAAGAAATGGGATAGTCAGAGAGATGAAGAAAGTAGACAGGAGTACAAGGAGACACAGCGTAAAGCTAAGAGAGGTGGCAAAGGCAAAAGGCGTATGGTGAGTTGTATGACAGGTTAGACACTAAGGAAGGAGAAAAGGACTTGTACCGATTGGCTAGACAGAGGGACCGAGCTGCAAAGGATGTGCAGCAGCTTAGGGTGATGAAGGATAGAGATGGAAATGTGCTGACGAGCGAAGAGAGTGTGCTGAGAAGGTGGAAGGAGTACATTGGGGGGCTGATGAATGAAGAAAATGAGAGAGAGAGAGCAGGTTGGATGATGTGGGGATAGTGAATCAGGAAGTGCAGTGGATTAGCAAGGAGGACGTGAGGGCAGCTATGAAGAGGATGAAGAGTGGCAAGGCAGCTGGTCCTGATGACATACCTGTGGAGGCATGGAGATGTATAGGAGAGATGGCAGTGGGGTTTTTTAACTAGATTGTTTAACTCAAACTTGGAAAGGGAGAGGATGCCTGAGGAGTGGAGAAGAAGCATACCGGTGCCGATTTTCAAGAACCAGGGCGATGTGCAGAACTGTAGCAACTACAGAGGTATAAAGTTGATCAGCCACAGCATGAAGATTTGGGAAAGAGTAATCGAAGCTAGGTTAAGAGGAGGAGAGGTGACGATTAGCGAGCGGCAGTATGGTTTCATGCCACGAAAGAGCACCACAGATGCGATGTTTGCTTTGAGAATGTTGATGGAGAAGTATAGAGAAGGCCAGAAGGAGTTACATTGTGTCTTTGTAGATTTAGAGAACGCATAAGCCAGGGTGCCGAGAGAGGAGATGTGGTATTGTATGAGGAAGCCGGGAGTTGCCGAGAAGTATGTAGGAGTGGTGCAGGATATGCACGTGGAAGTGTGACAGTGGCGAGGTGACAGATGGGTTCAAGGTGGAGGTGGGATTACATCAAGGATCGGCTCTGAGCCCCTTCTTGTTTGCAATGGTGATGGACAGGTTGACGGATGAGATCAGGCAGGAGTCTCCATGGACGATGATGTTCGCGGATGACATTGTGATCTGTGGCGAGAGTAGGGTGCAGGTGGAGGAGAGCCTGGAGATGTGGAGGTATGCACTGGAGAGAAGAGGAATGAAAGTCAGTAGGAGCAAGACGGAATACCTGTGTGTGAAAGAGAGGGAAGACAGTGGAATGGTCAGGAGTGGAGGTGACGAAGGCATATGACTTTAAATACTTGGGGTCAACAGTCCAAAGTAACGGGGAGTGCAGGAGAGAGGTGAAGAAGAGAGTGCAGGTAGGGCGGAGAAGAATGTCAGGAGTGATTTGCGACAGAAGGGTGCCAGCAAGAGTTAAAGGGAAGGTTTACAAGATGGTTGTGAGACCAGCTACGTTGTATGGTTTGGAGACAGTGGCACTGACGAAAAGACAGCAGGAGGCGGAGCTGGAGGTGGCAGAGTTGAAGACGCTAAGGTTTTCACTGGGAGTGACGAAGAAGCACAGGATTAGGCACGATTATATTAGAGGGACCGCTCAAGTCGGACGGTTTGGAGACAAAGCAAGAGAGGCAAGATTGAGATGGCTTGGACATGTGTGGAGGAGAGATGCTGATTATGGAGCTGCCAGGGAAGAGAAGAAGAGGAAGGCCAAAGAGGAGGTTTATGGATGTGGTGAGGGAAGACATGCAGGTGGCTGGTGTGACAGAGGAAGACGCAGAAGACAGGAAGAAATGGAAACGGATGATCCGCTGTGGCGACCCCTAACGGGAGCAGCCGAAAGTAGTAGATCTATGTCATATGTACATTATTTACAATTAGTTCATAAGTCATTCATAATTCATGTGTGATTTCGTCATTCCTAGGTTATGTGCAGCTATTTACATGCAGTTATGTAGCCTACAATTATTATTTACACGCAGTCATGTGCAGTTATTTACATATGTTATGTAGTTATGTCATAGACATGTGATAACATTTTATAATTTATGCAATGTTTATTGAAACATTCTTTCTCTGTATTGCCCCCCTATACAGTTTTACAAAAAGGTTTGAATTCTCAAAGTTCTTCAGTAAAGTTCCTCAACTTGGACTGGGACTCTGTATTTCTTTGGGATTCTTCATGTTGGCTATCTGTCCGCCTGTCTATACATGGACACAAATACGTAGGACAGAATAGGCGGTCTTCTCGTTCCCCCCCGCCGTTTAAAGAAAAAAAAATGTGTGTCTTTTTCTATCTTATTCCTCAAGGGTTAAAACCTCAACTAGGGCTTCTTGTTACCTTTCCAGGGTACAAGCCACAACTAGGGTTACCTGGCAGAATTCGGGTTTGAGGTTAAGATTGGGGTTAAGCCAGGGGAAAGGGTACCCACATCCGGCAACTCGTCAGGCGCTGGCATAATAGGTGTATGTTATGTGCAGTAGATTGGATGATTGTATGACCGCCTGGCCAGCAGGTGGAGTCACGGAGGCACCAATCTCAGTAATATGAGGCGCATAGATGACGTCGGCATGCAGCGCAGGCGATTCTGAACGGTGCAAATAAACGAAGCACATGGCTGCATGGAGTTGAGCTCCCGAAAAATACAAGAGTTAATTAAATGCGATAAAGTGGAAACGGTTAATTTAAATGCGATAAAGTGGAAACGTTGTAGAACCAGCATCATCACAGCTCAGTACTGCACGTGTACAGCACGTGTACAGCCAGTGTATGGTCCCACAGCTGTGGTCAGCATCACGTCAGATGTCACGCTCTCCACAAAAGGCGGCCCCCCACGCCGTTGTCACGGGAAACGTGACGCGACATCCGGCAAACGCGCGCCCTCCCCATAGACGGAAAAAAACAGGAAGGGGGAGAAAAAAAGAAAAAAAAAAGAAAAAAAGGGACAGTGTGTTTTTTCCAGAGACGGGTTCGGGTTAGAGTTATAGGACCGTGTGTCCGAGGAAAGTGACGTGTTGTTGACAAAATTGGAGTTTGGAGAGACTAGCTTGGTGACCTTCTTGGGCCAGATGGCGTAAGAGAGAGACCGAGTCACAGCTGCACTGCGTTGTGGTGGGGGCACAAAGCAGGAGGTCGTCGACGTACTGCCATAGGGTTGAGCCGCGCGTCAGCGTAAGTGTGCTAAGGCTGTCTCGAAGCGCCCCGTTGTAGATCGTGGGGCTTTCACAATAGCCCTGACACAGCCTTGTCCATGTGTAAGGCCGACCGTCAAATAGGAACGCAAACCAGAACTGGCCGTCAGGATGAACAGGGACGCTGAAGAAAGCGTTGGCAAGGTCCACAACGGTAAACCGCCGTGCAGAAGGGGGAACCTGAGACATAAGGGTGTAGGGATTGGGGACGCAGGGCATGCGGGCCCTGACAGCTGCATTTACTGCCTGAAGGTCTTGAACGAACCCCCATTCAGTGGGCTGTCCGGGTGGGCGTATCTTCTTCGCGGGGAAGATGGGAGTGGAAACCGGGGAGGTGGGGCAAGGGACAATTATGCCCTTGACACGCAAGGCATTGAATACAGGGCAGATGCCATAAACCGCTTCCGGTTTCAAAGGGTACTGAGGTTGGTGGGGACGGAAGTCGGATTTCGGGGTAATGATGACGGGCTCACAATTACGTATGAGACCTACATCCTATTTCCCGTCAGCCCAAAGATGGGAGGGGATGTTGTGAAGCTGCGGAGCAAGTGCAGTGTGTGTGTGTGTGCCAGTGTATGGGCCTCAGTCACTGATGGTGAGGGGGCGGACAGAGCCAACATTCGTGACGTCACCGCAACGGTGGCGCTGACGTCTACCCGGTATAATTTTAGTGAGGGGGACCAGTCGCGTGAAGAGTCGGCGGGAAGCCAATCTGACGCCAGAGAAGCTTGTCGCGCGAGTGGACCCGTATCTGTCCACTGGGAACCCCGTGGTTTTACCAAGGAGACGTGCGGGACCGAGTCATCAACCGAAAACAACGCAGTTTGGTCGGTGTCTAATGTACACGTGACATGAGCGGTGCAGTGTAGGTTGTCCGCTGTCATGTAGGTCGATGCGTCCCCTGTTGTGGTGTGTGAGCAAGGGAGCAGAGCCACTGTGTGTATTGGGAGGCGGTAGGAGCCCACATGTAGACCCGTAGAGGGAGGGCGGGGTTATGTGTATGCAAAAAAATATTCGCTGCTGGTAACGAAGTGATGTACAGCCCTGATGAGGTGGAAACAACAGAGATGCCCAGTTGGATCATGCCATCTCCATCCAGCAAATTAAATGGGCAGTTATCAGAAATCAAAACAGGCAATTTTGTTGATGAGCTGTCATCCAGGCAAACAAGCGCACAGGAACGGATAATGGCTCCGTGACACACGTACCACTCGCAACAGTGGAGAGGACCGTTTGGCCGCTCCGTGTTAACCGTGGCCGGCCGATAGGCGGTTCTCACCACCGTTCGTGTGGCTCCCGTGTCTAACAAGAAAGGCAGCTCAGCATTTGCAAGACGCAAGGTTATCATTGGCAGTTTTCGGAAAGCTAGCTCATGAGATACATACTGTCCAACTGGGGAAGCTAACAGCAAAGCAGAGTCTTCATTGCAAATCAGTGTATTTGGTTGTGTCTGTGCATTCATACGACCTGATGTGGCAGCAGATGTGTCCAGGACCCCCACCTCCTCCTCCCGTGTCGCCTGTCAGTCCGAACCCCGGTATGAGCCTCCCCGTGGGGCCCACTGGTTGTGAGGTCCGTTGCTCCATCCTCGGCCTCTTCCGCGCCTTTGGTTGATGCCCTTCACGGAGTGGACAGTCTTCAGCCCAGTGACCGGGCTGGCCACATGTGAAGCAGCAGTCGTCACCCGGTTGGGGGCCGCTGGGCTGGGCGTGTTGTCACGGGTTCTGACATCGTGAACGGTCCCCGGGTCTGTCCTGTTGCACAGGTTAGTAGGGTGAAGGAAGCCGCTGCGCTACCATGGAGGAGAGAGAGAGAGGTGCGATGTTTGTCCTGAGCCTGCCTTGCCTTCTGTTCTTCTTCCTTTTTCGGCATTTGATCGTGGGCATGATCAGCATGTCTCAGCAAGTCTTCCAGTCGTCTCTTTCCGTATCCTACGCAGTGTGTTTCTATGGCTTTCCTAACTCCGTCCTGCAGGCCGGCCAGGAAATGTTTGCAGAGGTGAGTTTCCCATTGGCCCCTCGCCGTGGACGGGGGAGAGAGAATTGGTGGCGGTTGGGGTGTTGGTGGTGGTGGTGGTGTCAGACGGGGTGTCGGTGGTGGTCCCAGGATCGGTCTCATGGCGCCGCGTTGTTGGACAGGTTGTTGGACGCACCCGGAGTCGTCAGAGGGGTGTCCCAAAGACATCGCTATGAGCTGCGGATATAAGGAAGACAAAAGGAGAGAGAGAGGCTGGCTGCCATGTGAGTATGGCGGAGGGGTGGATGTCAGAGATGGAATAGGAGAGGTGTGTGAGAACGGGTCTTTGGTTGATACGTGAGCTGTCGTATCTCTGTCTTTACCGAGTCGTCGCTGCGCGTCACAGTCCTCTGTAGCCTTTTTCTTTCCCTACTTTCACACTCTTTCTCCCACATTCCCAAAATTCTTTCTTGCTCTGCCATATACTCTAACCATGTTGTAGGAATCTTTTTCCTTTCTAAGACCTTCGCTTTTCCCTTTTCCATGGACTGTCGGACTTTCATTAGTTTATTCTTGCTCAAAGTTCCTTCAACAGGAAACCCATGATCCTGCATCCAGTCTAAAACATATTTTACCGAGTCTTCACCATATTTCCTTATCACTCATTATCTGATAGATCGGACCCTCCATATTTATCGGGGGCAGTTTACTGCCCTTGTTTCCCTTTTATTTTCTTTTTTTCCCCTCAAAATTCACTTGATCCTTCCAAATGACCACTTCTATTAGTGCGAGACCGAGGGTGAACAGCCGCTTAATTGTCAGTGCACGACCTCATCTGGTTTCAATAGTACGCGTTTTAAATGATCATTTTATCCTTTAAAGAATTCTGCTTACCCGTGCGATGAATCTCCCAGGGTTTTGCTGAGGGATCTCAGCGACACCGAACAAACGGACCACCCGCCTCTCCCTTTCTTCTTCTCAAACCTGGTGAGGTTATTGGGAGATCGGTGACTATGTTCTTGTCCCGAGATGATCGGTCAGCCGGTTGTCCGTCTGGCGGGGCGACGTGAGATCCCGCTTCTGACACCAAATTGTTGTGGATTTTCCTTTATCCTTTTAATGGGCTCTTGCCCCAGCAACCTCTGGGGAGAATAATCATCGGACAAATATTAAAGAAAACAGAGAATCTTTAATGCATCTTCAGATGGAGAGACATAAGGCCACACAGAGGTTTGTCTGTGAGGATATGCTCTGCCTCTGAGCTGGAGATAGTGGTTTTTTATAGAACAGTCCGTCGCGTCATACACTATGTTTCCTGCGTCAACTAAGGTGTAATCTTACAAAGGAATGAAGGAAACATCTACGTTAATCACGTTCTGTGCCTCGTGACTGTCTGTACGCCTGTTGCACTTGTCTTTTGCTGTACCTGGCCGTTCCTGGGATGCGGCAACGGGGAGGCAAGCATAGTAACAGTTGCTATGTGGCCCCATGGAAGGTACGCATGAGAACAATGGTTATGTGTGTCTGCAGTGAGTGAGAAGTTTCATACACACAGACAAGTGGAAAACTACAGAGTACATACGGAGTGCATATGGAGAACATTTTGTACTCCACATACATCACCAACATCCTGCTCAGCTCTCCCCTTCTCAGCCTCCTCCTGCTCAGCTGCACCACTCTCCTCTCAGAGCCTCACCGCAGCCACATCGTGATGACACGACTGGTACGAATGACATTGCGAGGTACTTGGTGCGCCGAGAGCTTGTGAATTCCGGTCTCATCCAGTTCAACGAGCGCCCAGAAAATTATTGGGCATGGAAGTCCTCTTTCTTCAACGCCATTGAAGGACTGAACTTAACTGCCAGCGAGGAGCTCGACCTCTTGACAAAGTCGTTAGGAAAAGAGTTCTCAGAGCACGTTACAAGGATTCGCTATGTGCACGTCGCCGACCCTGTAGTGGGCCTACAACATGTCTGGGAACGCCTAGAAGAGTGCTCGCCTGAAGTGATCGAGAGAGCGCTCTTCGAGAGGATAGAGAACTTTCCAAAAATCTCTCAGAAAGACCCCGTAAATTTGAGGGAACTGGGAGACCTGCTGATGGAGTTAGACTCTGCTAAGTGTGAGGGCTACCTGCCGGGGCTCTCGTACCTGGACACCGCCAGGGGTGTCAACCCGATCGTTGAGAAGCTGCCACACAGTCTACAAGAGAGGTGGATAACTAAGGGTTCCCAGTACAAAGAGCAGCACCATGCCCCCCCCCCCATTCACCTTCTTCGCAGACTTCCTCTGCAGCGAGGCACACAGAAGAAACGACCCCAGCTTTACTCTCCCTTCAGCTCCCTCGAAAAAGTCCAACAAGTCCTCCACAGGGTTCTCAAAACATGAGCGATCAGAAAAGGTATCAAGACACGCCAAAAGGCATGTCTCCACCCACAAGACAGAGGTCTCAACAAACCGCTCAGCTTCTCAGTCACGCAGTTCGAGCAGCATGCCTGGCGACAAAGGGAAACAATGTCTCATCCATCAGAAGCGCCATCCTCTAAAGAAATGTCGGGGTTTTCGAAGCAAGTCTCTTGAGGAGCGCAAAGCCTTTCTGAATGAGAATGGTGCCTGCTACAGGTGTTGCTCCTCCACAACTCACTTGGCGAAGAACTGTAAGGCAACTTTGAAGTGCAGCGAATGTGAGAGCGATGACCACATAGCGGCGCTCCACCCTGGACCTCCTCCACGGGACAAAAAAGACAAGGACCCCACCTCAGAGCATGGCGGGGAGAGTGAAGAGGAGGCGCCTCCACCAGCAGTCACCTCTAAATGCACAGCACACCCAGACAGAGCTAGTAACGTCTACATCGTCCTGGACGACCAGAGCAACAGATCTCTGGCGAGGTCTGATTTCTTCTACCTCATCCAAATCAGAGGTTCAGACTCACCGTACACCCTGCGTTGCGTACATGTGCAGGAGTCACCGAGACATATGGAAGAAGAGCCACAGGGTTCTTGGCGGAGTCGTTGGATGGAAAAAACAAGTGTGCTGCTTCCAACACTCATTGAGTGCAACCATATGCCTGACGATCGGTCAGAAATCCCGACCCCAGAAGCTGCACAGCACCACAGCCACCTGAAGTCCATCGCCGTGAACTTGACTTCTCCTCAGGGCTCCAAGCAGTGAAAAGAAAAATGGCATAAAATCAAGAGATTTTGAGAACCAAAGTTTGGCTGCGTCAGTAGTCACGTGACATACTGGATGGAAAAATAGTCTTTGGTTTTAAGTCAGTCAAATACATTGAACCAATGAGGCCCTGATTTCCATTGAATTAAAGTGAGTTTAATACATATATAGACCCAAAATATCATAAATACCATTATATCGGGTCCAATCAAATAAAAAACACGCTTTAATTGAATGGCAGCATATGATCACTTTTTACTGTGTGGATGCAAACAGTGAAACTTATGTAACCCCTTTTTCACTGGCGGGTGAAGTAATACTTGGGGTAGTATTGGTCGAGGATCAATGACCACACCGGGTTATAGAACTCAGGTTTAATCGTGGCTCAGTAGGCAGACGTAATAACCATACGTGGTAGTGGTGTAACCATAATAACAGTCCGGGTAGTACATAACACCTAGTGTAGTTCCAGTGGATATACATGGCGTTATATCACTACAACCAGCTGCACTGATGTTTGCTCGGGAGCTACAGACGCCTGTGGATCTGGTCTTTGGCAAGCCGCCAAACCCACCAGTACGAGTGCCGCCGGGCCAGGACTATGTAGACGCACTACAGGACCGGATGGAGGCTCCTCATCAGCAGGCTCCAGAGAATATGGCTTCTGCAGGGGAAAGGCAGAAGAGAGCCTATGATGTACGTTGCCACCGCAAAGAGTACCAGCAGGGGGACAACGTATGGGTGTATAACCCACGGCGAACGAAGGGACGGTCCCCAAAGCTGAACAGCAACTGGGAGGGGCCCTGCCTCATCCTGAAGAGGATCTCAGAGGTCATCTATAGAGTGAAGCTCCACAGCCGCCCTCGGATAGTCATCCTTCACCAAGATCGCCTCGCACCTTACTTAGTACAGACCAGGCTACCGGGGTCCAGGGAGGGGGTAAGGACACTGCTGGATCAAAGCCAACCTCCCTGGATGTCAGCAAGGAGCTACCATTAGAGCACCTTGTTTTGGGCCAGGGAGGGGGCGGGGACACTGGGTTTACAGAGCTGCCCTCCCTGGCCAGGAATGGAAACAGCGGTGACGTCGACGTCGACAGTGGGGGCTCAGACCCAGCGGATGCAGAGCCGCCCCCGTCATCCATCAGCAGCCCGCGGCAAGGAGCAGCCCGGGATGGGAGAGGTGCTCGGCGGAAGAAACTCTCATGGTGGATGGACCCATCCACATGGGATTTGGGTTAGGCCAACGGGACGTTGGTCTTTCAAGGAAGGAGGCAGTGTGGCGAATTCAACTAGAGTGTTCCTGCTCCAAGTTCATTTGCATGTTACCCACGATGCAACTGAAATGTCGATGTTTTGGTTATGTTGTGGGCTATTGAACACGTTAAAAACGGGCATATCTGTTACAGATAGCGGGGATGCGGTGCAAGGTGATGGGGACGTTACGAGAGAAGTTGATTAGACAACATGCTATTTCCCACCATGAGGGTAAAGAGTAGGCAAATAGATAAGGTCGCTTCTGTGGCCAAGAAAAGGATCAAGCTGAGACCAAAACGAATTTGTGACTGTTATGACTAGCTTGGCTTGCGGTCATTAAAAGCTTGCTTGTTAACTCTGAAAGGTTTGCTGAGAAGTCCATTATTTGACCAAGTCAAAATATCATCATGTTAATTTTATGTCAACCCATTTGGCCCCGTTACACTGGGAGGGGCCATTACATATGAAGCCCCTGCCCCCCCCCCAAACAAAAACAAACAAAAACAAAACAAAAATAAAAAATGATGTCAGTCATTTATTTGCGACTGTTGTGCGGACTGTGTGTGTTGAGCAGCGACCCCCGGTACACCCTTGTTACAGTCGTTTTTGCTGACCCGGAAGTTGTACTGTCAAGCAAGCGCCACAAACAACGCGCGCGGACAGCCTGGACACGGCAGCACTGGCACATCCTACAAGATTAATAAAGTGTGAGTATTAATCATATACGTTTTGATGCAAGCTGTGCCTTGCCCCTTTAAGGAGAGGGCTTAGTGGGTATTGTGTGTGTGTGTGGGGGGGGTGATGTAGACGCAGCCGTGTGTGTGTGTGTGTGTCTGTGTATTTTCTGTTTGTAGCCGCAGCCGCGGAGACGCTAGTTTGCCGACAGATAGGAAGGTAGCCACCGTTACCAGTGATGATTTGTATGCATCACAGGGAGAGAGGGAGGGAGGAAGGGAGGGAGGGAGGCTGCCGTGTGTTAAATGGGACTGCAGTGCAGTGCAGTGCAGTGGCCGGCCCGTTCTCCACCGCAGAGTTGGTCCGGACTCTTTATGAAGTTGTTACCAGCTACGAGCCAGGCTAAGCTAAATAGACTAGCGAGACACCCACCAGAGGCTTCCAACTACGGTTCGGAGCCGCGACGCTGGAGAGGTAACAGTACTAGACGTGCTGCTGCACTAGACGTTTTGTTGTTTTGTTGTGTTAAGTTACAAGTAAAGCTGAGCGTCGCTGTGTAAGTTAGCTTTTACCTAATCAACGTTAGCCAACTTGCTAAGTAGGCTGTTGCTCTGCGTGCGCGTTTTCATTTTTGGGGTAGCATGCGGCGATAGCTTTTGTTAAAAAGCATGCTAATTTGCCCTGGGAATCAGTGGAGGCTGATGGAAGTGACCCATTTGTATCTTAACTGTCATCTTCTTCTCTCTATAGACACTGTGGGACTTGAGCAGGACCCAAACAGACCTCACCTACGATGCAGTCCCAGGTAGACCAGTATAGTATGGTCTATAATAGCAGATCATGATCCAGCTCAAGGTTATTGTAGTTCACTAAAACTGAACTAAAACCAGGTGTGAAAAGAGAAGAAAAAAAAAACATTTCAGTTCACTGAAATAAAAATAAAACTTGACTTTAGAGGAGCAAGAAGAGGAAGCGAGTGAAGGCAGAGCCGAAGATCAAATGGTGGAAGTTGAAGAAGGAAAACTGTTGTGTGGAGTTCAGGCAGGGGTTAAGACAGGCACTGGGTGGATAGTGGAGAGTTGCCGGACGGCTGGGCAACCACTGCAGAAATAGTGAGGGAGACAGCTAGGAAGGTACTTGGTGTGTCGGCAGGACAGAGGAAGGAAGACAAGGAGACTTGGTGGTGGAGTGAGGAAGTACAGCAAAGTATACAGAAGAAGAGGTTGGCAAAGAAGAAATGGGATAGTCAGAGAGATGAAGAAAGTAGACAGGAGTACAAGAAGACACAGCTTAAAGCTAAGAGAGGTGGCAAAGGCAAAAGGCGTATGGTGAGTTGTATGACAGGTTAGACACTAAGGAAGGAGAAAAGGACTTGTACCGATTGGCTAGACAGAGGGACCAAGCTGCAAAGGATGTGCAGCAGCTTAGGGTGATGAAGGATAGAGATGGAAATGTGCTGACGAGCGAAGAGAGTGTGCTGAGAAGGTGGAAGGAGTACATTGGGGGGCTGATGAATGAAGAAAATGAGAGAGAGAGAGCAGGTTGGATGATGTGGGGATAGTGAATCAGGAAGTGCAGTGGATTAGCAAGGAGGACGTGAGGGCAGCTATGAAGAGGATGAAGAGTGGCAAGGCAGCTGGTCCTGATGACATACCTGTGGAGGCATGGAGCTGTTTAGGAGAGATGGCAGTGGGGTTTTTAACTAGATTGTTTAACTCAATCTTGGAAAGGGAGAGGATGCCTGAGGAGTGGAGAAGAAGCATACCGGTACCGATTTTCAAGAACCATGGCGATGTGCAGAACTGTAGCAACTACAGAGGTATAAAGTTGATCAGCCACAGCATGAAGATTTGGGAAAGAGTAATCGAAGCTAGGTTAAGAGGAGGAGAGGTGACGATTAGCGAGCGGCAGTATGGTTTCATGCCACGAAAGAGCACCACAGATGCGATGTTTGCTTTGAGAGTGTTGATGGAGAAGTATAGAGAAGGCCAGAAGGAGTTACATTGTGTCTTTGTAGATTTAGAGAACGCATAAGCCAGGGTGCTGAGAGAGGAGATGTGGTATTGTATGAGGAAGCCGGGAGTTGCCGAGAAGTATTTAGGAGTGGTGCAGGATATGCACGTGACAGTGTGACAGTGGCGAGGTGACAGATGGGTTCAAGGTGGAGGTGGGATTACATCAAGGATCGGCTCTGAGCCCCTTCTTGTTTGCAATGGTGATGGACAGGTTGACGGATGAGATCAGGCAGGAGTCTCCATGGACGATGATGTTCACGGATGACATTGTGATCTGTAGCGAGAGTAGGATGCAGGTGGAGGAGAGCCTGGAGATGTGGAGGTATGCACTGGAGAGAAGAGGAATGAAAGTCAGTAGGAGCAAGACGGAATACCTGTGTGTGAAAGAGAGGGAAGACAGTGGAATGGTCAGGAGTGGAGGTGACGAAGGCATATGACTTTAAATACTTGGGGTCAACAGTCCAAAGTAACGGGGAGTGCAGGAGAGAGGTGAAGAAGAGAGTGCAGGTAGGGCAGAGAAGAGTGTCAGGAGTGATTTGCGACAGAAGGGTGCCAGCAAGAGTTAAAGGGAAGGTTTACAAGATGGTTGTGAGACCAGCTACGTTGTATGGTTTGGAGACAGTGGCACTGACGAAAAGACAGCAGGAGGCGGAGCTGGAGGTGGCAGAGTTGAAGACGCTAAGGTTTTCACTGGGAGTGACGAAGAAGCACAGGATTAGGCACGATTATATTAGAGGGACCGCTCAAGTTGGACGGTTTGGAGACAAAGCAAGAGAGGCAAGATTGAGATGGCTTGGACATGTGTGGAGGAGAGATGCTGAGTATACTGGGAGAAGGATGCCGATTATGGAGCTGCCAGGGAAGAGAAGAAGAGGAAGGCCAAAGAGGAGGTTTATGGATGTGGTGAGGGAAGACATGCAGGTGGCTGGTGTGACAGAGGAAGACGCAGAAGACAGGAAGAAATGGAAACGGATGATCCGCTGTGGCGACCCCTAACGGGAGCAGCCGAAAGTAGTAGATCTATGTCATATGTACATTATTTACAATTAGTTCATAAGTCATTCATAATTCATGTGTGATTTCGTCATTCCTAGGTTATGTGCAGCTATTTACATGCAGTTATGTAGCCTACAATTATTATTTACATGCAGTCATGTGCAGTTATTTACATATGTTATGTAGTTATGTCATAGACATGTGATAACATTTTATAATTTATGCAATGTTTATTGAAACATTCTTTCTCTGTATTGCCCCCCTATACAGTTTTACAAAAAGGTTTGAATTCTCAAAGTTCTTCAGTAAAGTTCCTCAACTTGGACTGGGACTCTGTATTTCTTTGGGATTCTTCATGTTGGCTATCTGTCCGCCTGTCTATAAATGGACACAAATACGTAGGACAGAATAGGCGGTCTTCTCGTTCCCCCCCGCCATTTAAAGAAAAAAAAATTGTGTGTCTTTTTCTATCTTATCCCTCAAGGGTTAAAACCTCAACTAGGGCTTCTTGTTACCTTTCCAGGGTTCAAGTCACAACTAGGGTTACCTGGCAGAATTCGGGTTTAAGGTTAAGATTGGGGTTAAGCCAGGGGAAAGGGTACCCCCCCATCCGGCCACTCGTCAGGCGCTGGCATAATAGGTGTAGGTTATGTACAGTAGATTGGATGATTGTATGACCGCCTGGCCAGCAGGTGGAGCCATGGAGGCACCAATCTCAGTAATATGAGGCGCATAGATGACGTCATCATGCAGCGCAGGCGATTCTGAACGGTGGAAATAAACGAAGCACATGGTTGCATGGAGTTGAGCTCCCGAAAAATACAAGAGTTAATTAAATGCGATAAAGTGGAAACGGTTAATTTAAATGCGATAAAGTGGAAACGTTGTAGAACCAGCATCATCACAGCTCAGTACTGCACGTGTACAGCACGTGTACAGCCAGTGTATGGTCCCACAGCTGTGGTCAGCATCACGTCATTCAGCACGCTGTTGTTCAGCAAGCTGTGTGTACAGCTAGCCGTGTATCAGTCAACCAAACGACCAGCTTATGTTAGCTCATGTACAGTTTGGAAACAGCTAATGTTATCTTGTGTACAGGAGGAAATACATTGTCAACGAACATTTGTGTCATCTCGTCATTTATGGGTGGCGTTCACAACGCCGCTAAATCTCAACAATTGCGACAGATAGTAAATCTGTGTCAGTCCAAACGTTTGTAGTTCAAACGTTTACAATAGGTTAGAAATTTAAATCTGCATTCCCAAATAAATTGGAATTAACCTTGTACACTGTCCATCAAACAAGATGTTTAGATGGCGGCCACCTTCTTCAGGCGAGGGCTTAGACTTTTCACGACCGGGCGGCATCTCGGTGGCCTTCTAAGGCTCGTAAAAATCAAATTAACAATCGGAAAAATAGCCAACATTAATCCAACTCACCGAACAGCGGGCGACGTAGCTCTGTGCCGGACTCCGACGAAAAGAGAGAATGAGGCTCCGCCTCTAAATATATACTGGGAAATATGACACCACTTCCGGTAGATGACAAGCTCTCCGGAAAAGGCGGCCCCCCACGCCGTTGTCACGGGAAACGTGACGCGACATCCGGCAAACGAGCGCCCTCCCCATAGACGGAAAAAAACAGAAAGGGGGAGAAAAAAAGAAAAAAGGGGACAGTGTGTTTTTTTTCCAGAGACGGGTTAGGGTTATAGGACCGTGTGTCCGAGGAAAGTGACGTGTTGTTGACAAAATTGGAGTTTGGAGAGAGTAGCTTGGTGACCTTCTTGTGCCAGATGGCGTAAGAGAGAGACCGAGTCACGGCTGCACTGCGTTGTGGTGGGGGCACAAAGCAGGAGGTCGTCGACGTACTGCCATAGGGTTGAGCCGCGCGTCAGCGTAAGTGTGCTAAGGCTGTCTCGAAGTGCCCCGTTGTAGATCGTGGGGCTTTCATAATAGCCCTGACACAGCCTTGTCCATGTGTAAGGCCGACCGTCAAATAGGAACGCAAACCAGAACAGGGACGCTGAAGAAAGCGTTGGCAAGGTCCACAACGGTAAACCGCCGTGCAGAAGGGGGAACCTGAGACATAAGGGTGTAGGGATTGGGGACGCAGGGCGTGCGGGCCCTGACAGCTGCATTTACTGCCTGAAGGTCTTGAACGAACCTCCATTCAGTGGGCTGTCCGGGTGGGCGTATCTTCTTCGCGGGGAAGATGGGAGTGGAAACCGGGGAGGTGGGGCAAGGGACAATTATGCCCTTGACACGCAAGGCATTGAATACAGGGCAGATGCCATTAACCGCTTCCGGTTTCAAAGGGTACTGAGGTTGGTGGGGACGGAAGTCGGATTTCGGGGTAATGATGACGGGCTCACAATTACGTATGAGACCTACATCCTATTTTCCGTCAGCCCAAAGATGGGAGGGGATGTTGTGAAGCTGCGGAGCAAGTGCAGTGTGTGTGTGTGTGTGTATGGGCCTCAGTCACTGACGGTGAGGGGGCGGACAGAGCCAACATTCGTGACGTCACAGCAACGGTGGCGCTGACGTCTACCCGGTATAATTTTAGTGAGGGGTACCAGTCGCGTGAAGAGTCGGCGGGAAGCCAATCTGACGCCAGAGAAGCTTGTCGCGCGAGTGGACCCGTATCTGTCCACTGGGAACCCCGTGGTTTTACCAAGGAGACGTGCGGGACCGAGTCATCAACCGAAAACAACGCAGTTTGGTCGGTGTCTAATGTACACGTGACATGAGCGGTGCAGTGTAGGTTGTCCGTTGTCATGTAGGTCGATGCGTCCCCTGTTGTGGTGTGTGAGCAAGGGAGCAGAGCCACTGTGTGTATTGGGAGGCGGTAGGAGCCCACATGTAGACCCGTAGAGGGAGGGCGGGGTTATGTGTATGCAAAAAAATATTCGCTGCTGGTAACGAAGTGATGTACAGCCCTGATGAGGTGGAAACAACAGAGATGCCCAGTTGGATCATGCCATCTGTATCCAGCAAATTAAATGGGCAGTTATCAGAAATTAAAACAGGCAATTTTGTTGATGAGCTGTCATCCAGGCAAACAAGCGCACAGGAATGGATAATGGCTCCGTGACACACCTACCACTCGCAACAGTGGAGAGGACCGTTTGGCCGCTCCGTGTTAACCGTGGCCGGCCGATAGGCGGTTCTCACCACCGTTCGTGTGGCTCCCGTGTCTAACAAGAAAGGCAGCTCAGCATTTGCAAGACGCAAGGTTATCATTGGCAGTTTTCGGAAAGCTAGCTCATGAGATACATACTGTCCAACTGGGGAAGCTAACAGCAAAGCAGAGTCTTCATTGCAAATCAGTGTATTTGGTTGTGTCTGTGCATTCATACGACCTGATGTGGCAGCAGATGTGTCCAGGACCCCCTCCTCCTCCTCCCGTGTCGCCTGTCAGTCCGAACCCCGGTATGAGCCTCCCCGTGGGGCCCACTGGTTGTGAGGTCCGGTTCTCTATCTTCGGCCTCTTCCGCGCCTTTGGTTGATGCCCTTGACGGAGTGGACAGTCTTCAGCCCAGTGACCGGGCTGGCCACATGTGAAGCAGCAGTCGTCACCCGGTTGGGGGCCGCTGGGCTGGGCGTGTTGTCACGGGTTCTGACATCGTGAACGGTCCCCGGGTCTGTCCTGTTGCACAGGTTAGTAGGGTGAAGGAAGCCGCTGCGGCACCATGGAGGAGAGAGAGAGAGGTGCGATGTTTGTCCTGAGCCTGCCTTGCCTTCTGTTCTTCTTCCTTTTTCTGCATTTGATCGTGGGCATGATCAGCATGTCTCAGCAAGTCTTCCAGTCGTCTCTTTCCGTATCCTACGCAGTGTGTTTCTATGGCTTTCCTAACTCCGTCCTGCAGGCCGGCCAGGAAATGTTTGCAGAGGTGAGTGTTGTGGTTACACCGCCCCGAGCTGCCTCCCCGGCACGTTCAAGCCACTCCCCCAGCTCGGACGTGCCGGAAACATCCGAGCGCTCGGCTCGCGCTCTGAGGAGACGAGCGCTGCACTGCACCAGGTGTTTGCCATCATCCATCAGGCACACCTGTGGAAATCAGGCAGCCTTCTACAAGAAGCCTCCCAGAACGTCTCTCTGTGCTTCGACGTACTGAACCCTGAGGTAAAGTTCTGACAAGCCCTCCAGCGTTCCTTGCATTCTGTTTATTCCCCAGTGTCTTATCTTCGTGTCTCTGTTTCCTCCCAAGACTCTCCCTCCGCGATTTCCACGGCTCCCCGCGTCTCCCTCGTCCCCAGCGACCTTCACTTTTTCTCCCCAGACCTCTCCTGCGATCTCCCCCCTTGTCCCTCTATCTGGACCCCTCCTTTCGGACTCGACTTCCCGGATCTCGGACCTGGACTTTCTCGGACAACCCCTCTTGGATCACGGACTGAACTTTCTTGCCAGGTGCACGGACATTTTTTCAACACCTCCTGGTCATTTACATACCACACCACACATAGGCTAAAAACACTCACGCATAGTTATACACGCAAACCACGGGACACCACACATAGTTTATTCACACATCCCACTAACAGAACGCCTTTTTCACCATACATTTCCCTCCCACAATAAAACCCCCCTTTGTAGATTTAGAAGTCATCTCGTGTCTGTCTGTCTTGGGTTTCGCCACACGGGTCAGGTTCTGGTGCGCGAGCACAACAGAACGTCGGAGCCATTATGGACCCAGGCAAACCCAAGGAGCGGACGGTCCCTGTGACGCCCCAGAGCCCCGTCCCCCTAGAGGCAGTAGTAAGAAGTCACAGTTGCCAACTTGCCTCTCTCCGCTCAGAGCTCACTACTGCCTTCACTCGTGTCACCGCAGAGATCAGCGATCTTCAGTCCGGCTCCCAGGCCGTGACGAGCGCGTTAGATGCCCTCACCGCGCAGATCGCTGCACTCTCCACAGCGGTCTCCAGGATGAGCGACCACCCTGCCCTGGCCTCGGTCTCTGCCCCCAGCTCGGCCTTCGGTTTCCCCGTTCCTGGTCCCGACGTTCCCCCTCCTCCGAGTCAACCCCCACTGGACCCCCGTTGCGAGCCTAACTTCCCCTGCCCCAAGGCCTTTGGTGGGGAGTTCGAGCTGTGCAGGGGTTTCCTTGGTCAGTGTGAGCTCCTGTTCAAACACCAGCCAGCCAGGTATAGGACAGGAGAGACCAAGGCAGCCCTTGTCATGTCCCTCCTCACCGGCAAAGCCCTCAGCTGGGCCAAAGCGGCGGTAGGCCATACCGAGCAGCTCGCCTCGGACTATGGTGCCTTCCGCCGCGAGTTCAATCTGGTGTTCGACCACCCAGCTGACGGGCAGGACGCTGCCGGCCGCCTCCATTCCATCCAACAGGGAGCCAGGTCGGTGGCAGATTATTCCTTGGAGGTAAGGATACTCGCGGCAGACAGTGGGTGGGATGACACTGCGCTCAAGAGCGCGTACAGGAGGGGGCTGAGCGACCCGTTCAAAGATCTCATCGTTCGGGACCGCCCTGCCTCCTTCAACGAACTCGTCACCCTCGCCCTCCAGATGGACGAACGGCTGCAGGAGCGGCCCCAGGAACGCGCCCCGCGCGCTGGCCCCTCCCATAGACTAACCCCCGTCCGTTCTACCGGTGACTTCCCTGGGTCAGCGTCCCGTGGGCTCTCTCCACCCTCACACTCCCCCTCGCAACCCTGGGTGGCTTCTGGATCCAGGCCGGAGGAGGAGCCCATGCAGTTGGGTCGGTCACGGCTCCCGCTGGAGGTTAGGGAGCAGAGGATGCGTGGCCACCTCTGCCTCTACTGCGGGAGGTCGGGCCACTACATCAAGGCCTGCCCGACTCGCCCAAAAAGGCCCGGCTCACTAGTGAGGGGTGTCCTAGTGAGCCTGACGACCCTTCCTCAGCCCCAGCCCAAGAAGGAGCACAACCACCTTTTTCCGGTCACTCTCACCTGGGGTAACGACTCACTGTCTGTTGGTGCACTCCTGGATTTGGGGGCGGACGAGTGTTTGATGGACATCTCGCTGGCCCGGCAGGCCGGCATTCCACTCGTCCCCCTAGACACACCCCTCACAGCCCAAGCCCTAGATGGTCGTTCACTTGGTAAGATCACACATAGCACTGCTTCCCTCACCCTCACCCTTTCGGGTAATCACGTGGAAGCTATCCGTTTCTTGGTTTTGCACGCCCCCACAGCGCCCCTGGTGTTAGGAAGACCGTGGTTGGAACGGCACGATCCCTACATCTCTTGGTCTACTGGGCGGATTTTGGGTTGGAGCGTTGCGTGTCATGCCAACTGCCTTCGCTCCGCCCACTCCCCGTCCAGCGGCCTCAGACCCGTGCCTCCTCCCACGGATCTCACTGGTGTTCCTCCCATTTATCACGATTTAGCCCCTGTATTTAGTAAAGACAGTGCACTTTCCCTCCCCCTCACCGTCCCTATGATTGTGCCATAGATCTCTTTCCCGGGGCCGCCCTTCCCACCGGTCGGTTGCATAACCTCTCCGTCCCGGAGAAGGAGGCTATGCGCAATTATATCACAGAGTCCCTGGCCTCAGGAATCATAAGGCCCTCGTCTTCCCCGGTGGCAGCGGGCTTCTTTTTTGTGGCAAAGAAGGAGGGCAGCCTGAGGCCTTACATAGATTATCGAATCCTAAATAACATCACGGTGAAAAATAAATATCCACTCCCCCTTATGAGTTCCACGTTCGAGCCACTCACTCACGCCACGGTGTTCACGAAGCTGGACCTGCGCAGCGCGTACCACCTGGTGCGCATCCGGGAAGGGGATGAATGGAAGACGGCCTTCAACACCCACCTAAGGCATTTCGAATACCTCGTTATGCCCTTCGGCCTCACCAACGCCCCGGCCGTCTTCCAGGCGTTGGTCAACGACGTGCTCCGGGACATGCTGAACACGTTCGCGTTGGTGTACCTGGATGACATCCTCGTGTTCTCCAGGACTGAGGAGGAACACCACCATTATGTCCGCCTGGTCCTCCAACGGCTGCTGGAGAACAGGCTCTTCGTGAAAGCCGAGAAGTGCGTGTTCCACTCCGCCTCCGTGGAGTTCCTTGGCCACATCGTGGAGAAGGGGCTCGTCCGCACTGACCCCAGGAAGACCCGAGCGGTGGAGGAGTGGGCACGGCCCACTAACAGGACGCAAATCCAGCGCTTCCTGGGGTTTGCAAACTTCTACCGGCGCTTCATCAGGGGGTTCAGCCGTGTGGCCGCCCCCCTCACTGCACTCACCTCCAACCTCCGCCCCTTCTCCTGGACCTCGGAGGCAGAAGCCGCCTTTTGGCCCTGAAGAGGCTGTTCACAACGGCTCCGGTGCTCGCCCACCCGGACCCGTGCAGGCAGTTCATCGTGGAGGTGGACGCATCGGACACGGGCATCGGAGCCGTCCTCTCCCAGCGGTCGGAGGAGGACCAGAAGATCCACCCGTGCGCCTTCTTCTCCCGGCGTTTCAGTCCTGCGGAGAAGAATTACGACATCGGCAACAGGGAGTTGCTGGCCGTCCACGCCGCCCTAGAGGAGTGGAGACACTGGCTGGAGGGAGCAGGGCAGCCGTTCATCGTATGGTCCGATCACAAGAACCTGACCTACGTGCGGACGGCTAAGAGGCTCAACCCCAGGCAGGCGCGCTGGGCTCTCTTCTTCAGCCGGTTCGACTTCACCCTCACCTACCGCCCGGGCACCAAGAACGTCAGGGCAGACGCCCTCTCCCGTCTGTTTCCCGAGGGGTCCCCTGACGCCCCAGACACCATCCTTCCCCCGGCCCGGGTGGTGGGTGTCGTCACCTGGGCCATCGGTGGTGAGAAGGGCCCAGCGCGCCCAACCCGACCCACGCAATGGACCCCGGAACCGGCTATTTGTGCCTCCCTGTGTCCGGCCCCAGGTGCTGGAGTGGGGCCACTCCAGCCATCTTGCTTGCCACCCCGGTGTCTACCGAACGGCGGCCTTTGTCCGCAGGGGTTTCTGGTGGCCCACCATGGAGGCAGACACCAGAGAATTCGTGGCAGCCTGCACCACCTGCGCCCGCAGCAAGGCTCTCCATCGCCCTCCAGCAGGTCTCCTGCGCCCCCTTCCTGTCCCCGGCCGACCTTGGTCCCACATTGCCTTGGACTTTGTAACTGGCCTCCCCGTGTCGCAAGGCAATGACACCATTCTGACCATTGTCGACCGGTTTTCCAAGGCCGTCCCCTTTGTTGCCCTCACCAAACTCCCCTCTGCAGCCGAGACGGCGGACCTTCTCGTCTCCCACGTCGTCCGACCCCATGGGATTCCCCTGGACATTGTCTCTGACCGTGGTCCCCAGTTCACTTCGAAGGTATGGCAGGCCTTCTGTAAGGGGATTGGGGCCACGGTCAGCCTCTCCTCCGGGTATCACCCCCAGACCAATGGGCAGGCAGAGCGGGCCAATCAAGCCCTGGAGGCGGCTTTGCGTTGCGTTACCACCAGCAACCCCGCCTCCTGGAGCAAGTACCTGCCCTGGGTGGAGTACTCGCTCAACTCCATGGAGAGTTCGGCTACCGGTTTTTCCCCCTTCGAGTGTTCTCTTGGCTATCAACCTCCTCTGTTCCCCCATCAGGAGTTGGAGGTGGCGGTCCCGTCCACGAAGGCCCATCTCGTTTGGAAGACCGCCCGGGCCGCTCTGTAGCTCGCAACAGAGCGGGCCCGGCGCAGCGCCAACCGGCGGAGAGTGCCGGCTCCAGCTTATCGACCTGGCCAGAAGGTATGGCTCCTGGCCCGGGACCTGCCCTTCCCTACCCTCAACCGGAAGCTGGCTCCCCGCTACGTCGGTCCCTACACCATCGACCGCATCGTCAACCCTTCGGCGGTGCGTCTCCATCTCCCTACCTCACTCAAGATCCATCCCGTCTTCCATGTCTCGCGCCTCAATCCGGTAGCCACCAGCCCCCTGTCTCCCCCTGTCCAAGCTCCTCCACCCCCCAGGATCCTCGACGGTGGTGACATGGTCTGGGATGTCGACCAGCTGCTCGCCGTACGCCGCCGGGGGCGTGGGTACCAATACCTGGTGGACTGGGTTGGCTATGGGCCCGAGGACCGCAGCTGGGTTCCCCGGTCCTACCTGGCCGACCCCGCACTGCTGGAGGAGTTCTATCGGGCCCACCCCAACGCCATTGGACGGTCGCCCGGTGTCTCCCGTAGGAGGGGGGGTCCTGTTGTGGTTACACCGCCCCGAGCTGCCTCCCCGGCACGTTCAAGCCACTCCCCCAGCTCGGACGTGCCGGAAACATCCCGAGCGCTGCACTGCACCAGGTGTTTGCCATCATCCATCAGGCACACCTGTGGCAATCAGGCAGCCTTCTACAAGAAGCCTCCCAGAATGTCTCTCTGAGCTTCGACGTACTGAACCCTGCGGTAAAGTTCTGACAAGCCCTCCAGCGTTCCTTGTGTAACCAGGTTAAAATTAATGTTTTTATTTTATTTTGTTTGAGTATGAAATATCACCAAATCCTGTCTGTGTGCTGTTATTTGTGTTTACTACATTTTATTTTATGTCATTATTTACTTTTATGTGTTTTACAACGACCGTCATATACGTGTACTGTCGTTTTAAGAGAGAGGTCTTGTGGGTACACGGAAGACGGAACGCGGGAGAGGCCATTTTTGTTTTGTGGGAGGAGTCTCAAGCAGCAATCGAGCCGAGCCACGCGTGTTTCTTACCGTGGGACAGTTTTGCGGGTTGAGGAGAACGTAACCTTGAGTATCCCTGTAAGAAGATACTGCAAGCTGTGGGATAAAATACTTGTTTATCCTTTCTTACATCGGAGTCCCGTGGACGGTTTCTACTTCTAACGCACACGAGTGGAGTCCGGGCAGTGGTTGAACTTCGACCCCCACGTCCGTAAGAAACACCGCTCCCGCTGGAGGACTGGACGGTTGTCGAAGGGTTTGAAACTAAAATAAATGGCAAGGTGAGCCAAATAGAGTCCTGTGTGTCCCCCCTCCTTCCTTGATTATGATGATGATGATGATGATGAGAGACTGAGGGCCCCCCATAACACCTGGGACCCCACCGAAAATAGAACACAACGCAGAGCTGATGATGGAAGTGACGGGCGTGCAGCAGGCTGACCAGCAGAGAACAGCATAGGACTGCCCCCGTTACATTGGTGCCGTGACCCTCCTGGATTCTGAGAGTGACATCAGTTGCTCGCCGCGGGAGGCTGCTGTCGTCATCAAGCCCCAGACGTCCTCAGGTATTTCTATAGACTGTACGCTCATGTTACAGTGGACTGGAGTTGAGCTGTGTGGACACTGGACAGTCATAGCTGTGGTTACCATGGACTGGGCTTGTGAACAGGACATTTGTATATACTGAAGGAAGAAAAACACACGAAAAAAAAAGGAAAAAAAAGTTAATGTTGATGTGATTGAAGGACTCGTGTGAATAATCTATTGATCTAAACTACTGGATATGTGCATATGTGATAATCTATTGGTGAATTTGTTGTTTGTGTGTGATTGTTTCAATCTCTTAGTGATTTCTAGATTCAATTATTTAAATGAATTGAGCTTTTCACTTTTTTATTTTATTTTTTATTTTATCTGAGTGTTAGAGGTAGGAACATGGCAGAGGGTGGTTCGTACGTAGGTGGGGGTAACATTGCTGATCAGGATCTTTTGGATCGCCAGTGTGCTATGGAGAGGGGGTACCAGTTAGATGTGGGTGGGGGTTTACGGCTAGGTGTAGGTAGGAGTTTCGGGCAGCTCTTAGAGTGCGGGGAACCAGACACCAGAGCACCAGGACCTAGAGACCCGACCACATTTGGCACTCCTCAGTTCACCTCCACACGCTACGTAGAACGGGCCAGGCCAGTTATCAGCGAAGGGGCTGTGCTAGGTAACAGCGAGCAGCCAGTGGGTGAGTTAGCAATGCTCATTACTCAGTTGGCAGAGAAGATAGGAGAGTCAATCACTGCTAAGCTGCAGGAAACACAAGTGCTTAGAAACACACACACAGACAGTGCTAGGTCTGCTGAACCGTGTTCGGAGACAGTGCCTAGTGTTAGAGTAGTAATGCAGACAGACGCTAGGGAGCCTCCTATTTTCAGGGGCGACAGCTCTGATAAGTTTACAGTTCATGAGTGGGAGAGCCTTATGACTTTGTATTTGAGGAAGCGAGCCATTCCAGTTAGTGAGCAGTCACATGAGATTCTAGCTAAGCTTATGGGGAAAGCAGGGGACGTGGTGAGGATAAAGCTGCGCAACACATCTGTCGACCACATAGCGAACCCCCACATTATTTTTGATGTACTGAAGCAACACTTTAGTGACTTCACATACTCGAGCATGCCCCTGGCGGACTTTTACAGTACGCTGCCCAAGCCAGGTGAGGACGCTATGGAGTATTGGATTAGGCTTAATAAGACAGTGGAGGTGGCTGACGAATGCTTGAAGTGGCAGGGCCGTAGTATTGAAGAGCCAAGCCACGAGGTAAGCATGATGTTTATCAAACACTGTCCAGATCAGTCTCTTGCCAATGTTTTTAAGTTCAAGTCCGCAGGGAAATGGTCTGCTAGCGAGATCCAGGAGAGGCTTGATGAGCACATGCTGGAGAGGAAGTCCCGTGTTGCTGCAGGTGGACAACGTGAAGCAGGCGCGGTAGAGCGTAGGTTCCATTCACAGGTTCATGTCCCTGTAGTCGACATGGCTCCCGACTTGAACACGACCGTGCCGGTGGTGCTATCTCCCGTCCCGGCTCATGCGTCATCTCCTATACCATTTTGTGCAAGGTCTCCTACACCGTCTCCTGCACCTGTCTCTGGCGGTGATGATTATATGAGGAGTTTGGTGAGCTTGCTAGACCGCTTGGTCAAAATGCAGACTCAGGTTCCAGTTAGCACTGCAGTCCGGACACCGACGCAGACTCAACCGCCAGCTAGCGCCGCAGGGCAGGTGTCAGACGCACCGCAGAGGTTGTGCAGGGTTTGTAAGTCTCCGGATCACTCCACATTTTCCCACTGCAGCCGGGAGAACCGATGTATAAACTGTTTGTCTCCTGGTCATTGGAAGAGGGACTGTCCTCACCCTCAGCCGCCCAACCAGCTCCGTTCTCAGCCTGGTGGAAGAGCTGGTCGTCAGTCTCGTCCGTTAAACTACTAAACCCACACCTAGAGAGGGATGGTGTGGGTAATGTAGATGTATCCCTCACTGATGTCTCCGACCTGGCTCACTTGTATGAAGACAAGTGTGCCAAAGCACCTCAGGGTTCGCGTATGGTCATTCAGGCGACACAGAGGATTCAGGCTTTCAGTGACTTGTTCTATGCTCCTGTTCTTATCAACCAGAGTGTGCAGCTTAATGGCATGTTGGATACTGGCTCTATGTCATGCAGTATCAGTGAAAATGCAGTAGAGAAGCTCCGCTCTGGGGGTGTTTTACCTGAGAAGCAGCAGCCTGAAGAGAACATTGTCTTGATTGGCTGCGGTGGTCTGGAGACTAGGCCTGATGGTTTTTATGACCTCAACATGCAGCTTTATGGTGTTTCCTTTGTCATACCCACTCTGGTCGTGCCTGGTCAGCATGATGATCTGATAGTCGGCACAAACGTCATTAAACATGTGGCCCATGTACTCAAGAGTGGTACTGAGTACTGGGACATCGCGTCCAGACAGGAACATCCGTCTAGTCCTGACGTTGAACAGTTCTTGTCCATGTTCACGAATGTAGAGCGCTGGAGGGGTGGTGCAGTTCCTGAGAAGATAGGTACTGTTAAGCTCACCCAGGCCGTGACACTCTTACCGAGGCACGAGCACTTAGTCTGGGGCAGACTTCCTGCTAAGGTGCCTATGTCAGCTGGAAGCACTGTTGTTGTGGAGCCGACAGACTCCAAGGCCATGCCACGCAGTGTCCTCGTAGGTCGACTTGTCACACCGCTCTGGGGTGATAGGTGGGTACCCATGACTGTTGTCAATCCATCTGACAAAGCCATCACACTGAAAAGGAACTGCAAGTTGGCTGATGTGTTTCCATGCTTGGCGATTGAGGACTTTAATGTTTTCCAGGGACTGCAATCAGTTGCAGGGAGGCATGAGTCCAACGCCACAGATAGTGCCTGTCCCCCTGTCCAGCCGGCTAGGAGTTTGTCAGAGCTCGGACTCAGTGACATTGACCTCAGCTCCTGTCAGGTTAGTGAGGCATGCAAGTCCCAGCTCACTCAGCTGCTCACCGAGTACCATGACATCTTCTCCAGGGACTCTCTGGACTGTGGCGAGGTCACAGGATACACACATCGCATCCATCTGGTGGATGAGCGCCCCTTTCGCTTGCCCTAAAGGAGGGTTCCCCCAGCCCACTATCAGAAGTTGAGACAGGTTCTCACTGATATGGAGGAGAAAGGGATTATCCGGAAGTCCTCGAGCGCATACGCTTCACCGCTGGTTATGGTATGGAAGAAGGATGGCGGGCTTCGGATCTGCACTGATTTCAGATGGCTGAATGCTCGGACCTTGAAAGACGCTCATCCCTTGCCACACCAGTCGGACTGTCTTGCCGCGCTGGGTGGTAACTGCCTCTTTAGTACGATGGACCTCACCTCTGGCTTCTTCAACATCCCAATGCATGAAGATGACAAGAAGTACACTGCTTTCACGACTCCCCTTGGGTTGCATGAATACAATCGCATGCCACAGGGCCTTTGTAATAGCCCTGCAGCCTTCATGAGAATGATGATTGGGATCTTTGGGGATCTGAACTTCACGAAGCTTTTGTGCTATCTTGATGATCTTCTTGTCTTCGCGCCGTCAGAGGTTGAGGCTCTGTCGAGGCTCCGCACTGTGTTTCAGAGGTTGAGGGAGAACAACTTGAAACTGGCTCCGAAGAAGTGTCATCTGCTGCAGAAGCGGGTGCGGTTTTTGGGCCACGTGGTTGATGGCGGAGGTGTGTCTGTCGATCCCTCCAAAGTAGAGGTCATCTCCAACATGACAGTGCAGGATCTCATGGAAGGTGATGGGTGCACGCCTTCTGTTCGTAGGATCAAATCTTTCCTTGGTATGGTATTTTACTACCAGCATTTCCTCCCGAACTGCTCCTCCGTGGCTAAGCCCCTGTTCGCCCTTACAGCTGGACAAAAGAGGAGGGGGAGGTCGGCTAAGGATAAGAAGCCCCATGGCAGCTTCCGTAAGCTTACCTCCGCAGACTGGACGGTGGAATGTGGGGAAGCATTTGATCTGTTGAAGACGATGTTACTGGAGTGTGTGGTGCTTGCCCATCCAGACTTTGAGGTGCCTTTCATTTTGTCGGTCGATGCGTCTTTGGACGGACTCGGCGCGGTGCTGTCTCAAGTGCCCCGAGGAGAGTCCAAGGCCAGACCTGTTGGTTTTGCAAGCAAGTCCCTCAGTGCCTCACAGCGGAAGTATCCAGCTCATAGACTGGAGTTCATGGCGCTGAAGTGGAGTGTTTGTGAAAAGTTCAGCCACTGGCTGAAGGGTCAAAGCTTCACCGTTTGGACAGATAATAATCCGCTGACTTATCTCCTAACGAAGCCGAAGCTTGACGCGTGTGAGATCCGCTGGGTGTCTAAGTTGGCGTCTTACACCTTCGATCTCAAACACCTGCCAGGGAAGAAAAACGTGGTGGCGGATGCATTGAGTCGCGACCCTTTTTCCAAGCCCGTCAGTCAGAGGCTACTTAGGGAGCCCTACCCGGCCCTTGTTCAGGAAGCCGACGGGGTTGAGGGGGACTCTGTGCAGGATGTTTTCAGACTCAGTTGCCAGTCCCAAACACTGAGTAGTGCGCGATCTGGGTTTGCTTGTGATGCAGCTGAGGTCAGGGCTTTTTGTCAAGCCAAATGTGACTGGCCTGATGCATCAGTATTCACAGCACTCAGTTTGGTCCAGCACGTTCAGCATCTGTCGGGTGGTCAGGATACACTGCCAATGTTATCCACCGAGGAGCTCAGGTTGAGTCAGGAGCAGGACCCCTGCATCTCCAAGGTGTTGCCCTTTGTCGCTGTTCGGAAGCGGCCATCGAGGCGTGAGAGGCATGGTGCTGACCAGAAGGTCCTCAGGCTGCTGAAACAGTGGGAGAAGTTGGAAGTCAATGATGGTGTCTTGTACAGGGTGACAAAGGACCCAGTGTCCAAGCAGAGGAGGTGTCAGTATGTTTTACCTCTGAGTCTGAAAGACAAGGCACTGTCTGGCATCCACGATCACGCTGGTCATCAGGGCCAGGACCGTACTCTCTCTCTTGCAAGGCAGCGTTTTTATTGGCCTGACATGGAGAGGGATATCAGAGCATATGTCAGATGCTGTCTGAGATGTGTGTTTGGGAAGACCCCAGAGCCAGCTGCTTGCGCGCCCCTGGAGAGCATTAAAACCTCCGCACCGATGCAGCTTGTGTGTATGGATTTCTGGTCCGCTGAGGACAGTAAGCAGCGGTCGGTCGATGTCCTAGTGGTTACTGACCACTTCACTAAGCTTGCTCACGCATTCCCCTGCGCCAATCAGACAGCGAAGCAGGTCGCCAAGAAACTCTGGGATCATGTATTCTGTGTTTACGGGTTTCCGGAGAGAATACATTCTGACCAGGGCACAAACTTTGAGAGCAACCTGATTGCAGAGCTTCTCAGGTTGGCGGGTGTAGCGAAGTCCCACACGACGGCCTACCATCCTATGGGTAATGGCGGGACAGAGCGGTTTAATCGCACGATGGGGAATATGCTCCGTTCCCTTCCGCTTCAGCAGAAGCAACAGTGGCCTCAGCAGATCCATTCTCTCACGCTCGCGTACAATGCCACTGTTCACGAGACCACGGGTTACGCGCCTTTCTTCCTGATGTATGGGCGTGTCCCAAGACTGCCGGTGGATGTTATGTTCAGGCAGGTTTTGCATGACCCTCACGTTGTTGATTATGACTCTT
The DNA here is from genome assembly GCF_029633865.1 of Lampris incognitus. Lineage (NCBI taxonomy): Eukaryota > Metazoa > Chordata > Actinopteri > Lampriformes > Lampridae > Lampris > Lampris incognitus. The sequence goes on along the minus strand of NW_026611590.1, from coordinate 216,541 downwards.
ATGCTCAGTCTCTGCTTTCCTGTCTAAGGAGTGCAATGGAGATCGCTCAGAAGCACTCCACGGCTGAGCAGCAGCATCAGGCGCGACAGTACAACAGACATGCCAAGGGCACTGTCCTGTCTGTCGGGGATCGTGTTTTGGTTGCGAACCAGAGTGAGCGAGGGAAGAGAAAGTTGGCTGACAAATGGGAGAACGGAGTGTACACGGTTGTCGGTGTCAACCCCAATATCCACGTCTACAAGATTCAGGATGCAGAGGGGCACACCAGGGTGGTGCACAGGAACCGTTTGTTGGAGGTCAACTTCTTGCCCCTCCCTGAGTTAGATCAGGGTGAGGAGTCCAGTACAACCAGTCAGTTGCTTGACTGCGCAGGGTCCAATGAGGAGGACAGTGCAGATGGCCTGACGGTCTCAGGGGATGCAGTGGGGCTAGCAGTCTCATCACTTGGAGACTCACCTAGATCTGAGTGGGCAGAAGCGGAAGAGTTCATTCCGTCTAGTCTGGTAGTCAGTCCTGTGGGGGCCACTGCTCAGTCTCCACCCAACACACACGCACCACACAACACACATGCACCACACATAGAGGCATCACACTCACTCGATGTAGGTGTTATATCTCACACTGATTCGCACACAGGGGCACCACCCTCACTCGATACAGATGTTGCAGCTCGCACTGTCTCACGCACACAAGTAGAGAGCGATGGTCGGGTTAGGACACGCACAGGGAGGGTGGTGAGGTCAGTGAACAGGTTAATAGAATCTATGGCTCAGATGCCATTTCTACGGAGTGTGAGGGTTTGAACTTTGATGGAGGTTGGAGTCATTCAAACTAGTTTAATGTGAGTTATTAGGTGTCTATCAGACAGGGTTGTTTTGGGCCAAGTGCATGGTGTGGCGTATCGGGCGTCACATTGATCTAAGGGAATTCTGAGACTTGATCAACCTCATTATTTTCTGGACCTCGTAACCGAGGTAGCTCCTAAGTTGATTGGAGGACTAGGTCCTTCTTTTCACTTGTGCCAGTAGTCAGTGATGGGCTTTTCCTTTCCTCTTTCTCTTTTTATCCTGCTGTCAGGATGTTGGTGAATTTCAGGAGGGGTGAATGTAACCAGGTTAAAATTAATGTTTTTATTTTATTTTGTTTGAGTATGAAATATCACCAAATCCTGTCTGTGTGCTGTTATTTGTGTTTACTACATTTTATTTTATGTCATTATTTACTTTTATGTGTTTTACAACGACCGTCATATACGTGTACTGTCGTTTTAAGAGAGAGGTCTTGTGGGTACACGGAAGACGGAACGCGGGAGAGGCCATTTTTGTTTTGTGGGAGGAGTCTCAAGCAGCAATCGAGCCGAGCCACGCGTGTTTCTTACCGTGGGACAGTTTTGCGGGTTGAGGAGAACGTAACCTTGAGTATCCCTGTAAGAAGATACTGCAAGCTGTGGGATAAAATACTTGTTTATCCTTTCTTACATCGGAGTCCCGTGGACGGTTTCTACTTCTAACGCACACGAGTGGAGTCCGGGCAGTGGTTGAACTTCGACCCCCACGTCCGTAAGAAACACCGCTCCCGCTGGAGGACTGGACGGTTGTCGAAGGGTTTGAAACCAAAATAAATGGCAAGGTGAGCCAAATAGAGTCCTGTGTGTCCCCCCTCCTTCCTTGATTATGATGATGATGATGATGATGAGAGACTGAGGGCCCCCCATAACACCTGGGACCCCACCGAAAATAGAACACAACGCAGAGCTGATGATGGAAGTGACGGGCGTGCAGCAGGCTGACCAGCAGAGAACAGCGCAGGACTGCCCCCGTTACACTTGCATTCTGTTTATTCCCCAGTGTCTTATCTTCGTGTCTCTGTTTCCTCCCAAGACTCTCCCTCCGCGATTTCCGCATCTCCCTCGTCCCCAGCGACCTTCACGTTTTCTCCCCGGACCTCTCCTGCGATCTCCCCCCTTGTCCCTCTATCTGGACCCCTCCCTTCGGACTCGACTTCCCGGATCTCGGACCTGGACTTTCTCGGACAACCCCTCTTGGATCACGGACTGGACTTTCTTGCCAGGTGCACGCACATTTTTTCAACACCTCCTGGTCATTTACATACCGCACCACACATAGGCTAAAAACACTCACGCATAGTTATACACGCAAACCACGGGACACCACACATAGTTTATTCACACATCCCACTAACAGAACGCCTTTTTCACCATACATTTCCCTCCCACAATAAAACCCCCCTTTGTAGATTTAGAAGTCATCTCGTGTCTGTCTGTCTTGGGTTTCGCCACACGGGTCAGGTTCTGGTGCGCGAGCACAACAGAACGTCGGAGCCATTATGGACCCAGGCAAACCCAAGGAGCGGACGGTCCCTGTGACGCCCCAGAGCCCCGTCCCCCTAGAGGCAGTAGTAAGAAGTCACAGTTGCCAACTTGCCTCTCTCCGCTCAGAGCTTACTACTGCCTTCACCCGTGTCACCGGAGAGGTCAGCGATCTTCAGTCCGGCTCCCAGGCCGCGACGAGCGCGTTAGATGCCCTCACCGCGCAGATCGCTGCACTCTCCACAGCGGTCTCCAGGATGAGTGACCACCCTGCCCTGGCCTCGGTCTCTGCCCCCAGCTCGGCCTTCTGTTTCCCCGTTCCTGGTCCCGACGTTCCCCCTCCTCCGAGTCAACCCCCACTGGACCCCCGGTGCGAGCCTAACCTCCCCTGCCCGAAGGCCTTCGGTGGGGAGTTCGAGCTGTGCAGGGGTTTCCTTGGTCAGTGTGAGCTCCTGTTCAAACACCAGCCAGCCAGGTATAGGACAGGAGAGACCAAGGTAGCCCTTGTCATGTCCCTCCTCACCGGCAAAGCCCTCAGCTGGGCCATAGCGGCGGTAGGCCATACCGAGCAGCTCGCCTCGGACTATTGTGCCTTCCGCCGCGAGTTCAATCTGGTGTTCGACCACCCAGCTGACGGGCAGGACGCTGCCGGCCGCCTCCATTCCATCCAACAGGGAGCCAGGTCGGTGGCAGATTATTCCTTGGAGGTAAGGATACTTGCGGCAGACAGTGGGTGGGATGACACTGCGCTCAAGAGCGCGTACAGGAGGGGGCTGAGCGACCCCATCAAAGATCTCATCGTTCGGGACCGCCCTGCCTTCTTCAACGAGCTCGTCACCCTCGCCCTCCAGATGGACGAACGGCTGCAGGAGCGGCGCCAGGAACGCGCCCCGCGCGCTGGCCCCTCCCATAGACCAACCCCCGTCCGTTCTACCGGTGCCTTCCCTGGGTCAGCGTCCCGTGGGCTCTCTCCACCCTCACACTCCCCCTCGCAACCCTGGGTGGCTTCTGGATCCAGGCCGGAGGAGGAGCCCATGCAGTTGGGTCGGTCACGGCTCCCGCTGGAGGTTAGGGAGCAGAGGATGCGTGGCCACCTCTGCCTCTACTGCGGGAGGTCGGGCCACTACATCAAGGCCTGCCCGACTCGCCCAAAAAGGCCCGGCTCACTAGTGAGGGGTGTCCTAGTGAGCCTGACGACCCTTCCTCAGCCCCAGCCCAAGAAGGAGCACAACCACCTTTTTCCGGTCACTCTCACCTGGGGTAACGACTCACTGTCTGTTGGTGCACTCCTGGATTCGGGGGCGGACGAGTGTTTGATGGACATCTCGCTGGCCCGGCAGGCCGGCATTCCACTCGTCCCCCTAGACCAGGGGTTGGGAACCTTTTTGACTGGGAGAGCCATAAAAGCCAAATATTTCTAAATATATTTCAATGAGAGCCATATAGTATTTTTAACGTATAATAAATTAAATATGTCTTACTTTTAATGCGACTTCTGGTGCTGCATGGTTTTGCTGATGGCCTTGTAGTCTGGTTCATACGTGGTGAGGTTGAGCTTCATGCAGGCGTTGAGGCTTCCATCAGTTAAACGTGAGCGTAGGTTGGTCTTAATGTTCCTCATATGCGAGAAAGACTGTTCACATGCATATGTAGAGCCAAACATGGTCAATACGGCAATACTCACACGCTGCATTGTGTGGTATGTCACAGGAAGCTCGTTCCAAGTTTTAAGAATCAGCTGGTCTTCAGGTTGAAGATTTTTAATTTCTGTCCACTTGTGTTCCCTCGCCAGCTCTGCTCGCTGTCGCGCAAGACTTTCCAACTCTGCATTAAGTGACTTGAACTTACTCATCCACATGTCTGATGCCTTCAGGTCAGCAACTTCCAGCTCAAAGTCTCCGATAGAGACCCCGGGGATGCATGTCAGGTCGATTTTGTCCACTGCACACTCATGTGGATGAGTGATGAACTTGAAAAGACCAGTGCGCGCACGAAATTCTCCACAACGTGCTTTGAATGATTGCGGGAGATTGGACGTAAAGCCAGCTAGCTGCTGGAGATCCAGATGTTGAGTGGAGTCACTTGCTAAGCATGCATCTCTAAATTGTTGCAGTCTTTCAAAGTGCAGAAGACGACCTGTTTCAATGTCCCTGAGAAAGACTTCCAGCTTGCTTTCAAATGCAAACACTGCTTGTTGAAGGGATGAGATTGTATTTCCAATACCTTGCATTTTCACATTGAGCTGGTTCAGATGGCCAGTTATGTCCACGAGATAGTGAAACTGCAGGAGCCAGTCAGTGTTGTTTAGCTCAGGATGCTTGACGCCTTTCATTTCAAGAAAAGTCCGGATTTCACTCAGGCAAGCTGCAAAACGGCTGAGCACCTTCCCCCTTGACAACCAACGCACGTTGCTGTGTAAAAGCAGACCGGGGTAATGATTCCCAACTTCTTCTAACAGAGCTTTAAACTGGCGATCATTTAAAGCTCGGGCAACAATAAAGTTGACCACTCGAATGACCAGAGACATCACCTCGCCAAGCTCCTGGCCACACGTCTGAGCGCAAAGCGCCTCCTGGTGCAGGATGCAATGAAAACTCAGGATGGCTCTCTTTTCATGTTCACGGAGAAGCGCTACAAATCCTTTGTTCTTCCCCAACATACAGGGTGCACCATCAGTACAGACAGAAATAAGTTTATCCATCGGTAGTTTTTTTTCTTTAGCAAACTCCATGAAAGACATGAATAAATCCTCTCCTCTTGTTGTCCCTTTCATTGGCAAAACAGCCAAGCTTTCCTCACGCAGTGTGTCACCTGCAGCATACCTGGCAATGATACTGCACTGAGATAGATGGCTAACGTCTGTTGACTCATCTAACGCGAGAGAAAAGTATGTCCCGGCGATTATGTCCTTCATTTGTGTTTCCTCGACTTGATTTGCCATCATGATGCTACGATCGTGCACAGTTCTTGCTGACAGGGGCATGTCTTTTATTCGTTTGATTATCTTGTCTTTATTTGGGAAGTCATCAAACAGTTCATTGGCCACATCAAGCATGAATGTTTTGGCGTACTCGCCATCTGTGAATGACTTTCCATTCCTTACTATTGCCAAAGCCCCCGCAAAGCTAGCGGAATTCCCGTCCCCTTGCTTGGTCCACACACGTAGTTGCTGCTGACTCGTCTGCACTCTCCGCTGTAGCTCCTCGCGTGCCCTTTTCCTGCCGTCCCCCGCTGGAGATTTCGACGCAAATGAAGCATGGTGCGTATCGAAGTGCCGCTTTATATTTGACCGTTTCATCGATGCAATTTTATCATTGCATATTAGACATACCGCAGATCCTGCTCTCTCCACAAATGCAAATTCCTCTGTCCACGCAGCCTGGAATGCACGGTAATCATCGTCTTTTTTTCTTTTCGCCATCTTTTCCGTTACAAGGGTTGAAGCGGATAAACTAGTTGGCTGTCTGATAAAATTGATTTCTTCACCTTTACAATGACCCGGACATGCTCGCGAGCCATGGGTTCCCGACCCGACCCACGGGTGACCCGTGGCCCGTGAAATTTATCTTCAAAACTAATTTCTGTTTACTTTAAAATGACACAGTATTATTAAGAAATACCACAAGTATTTTAAAATCAGTTCCAAACTGATTTTTTTGAAAAAAAAAAATAATTTTCAACTCAAAATTGTCTGGGAGCCATATGCCGTCACCGGAAGAGCCATATATGGCTCGCGAGCCATAGGTTCCCGACCGCTGCCCTAGACACACCCCTCACAGCCCAAGCCCTAGATGGTCGTTCACTTGGTAAGATCACACATAGCACTGCTTCCCTCACCCTCACCCTTTCGGGTAATCACGTGGAAGCTATCCGTTTCTTGGTTTTGCACGCCCCCACAGCGCCCCTGGTGTTAGGAAGACCGTGGTTGGAACGGCACGATCCCTACATCTCTTGGTCTACTGGGCGGATTTTGGGTTGGAGCGTTGCGTGTCATGCCAACTGCCTTCGCTCCGCCCACTCCCCGTCCAGCGGCCTCAGACCCGTGCCTCCTCCCACGGATCTCACTGGTGTTCCTCCCATTTATCACGATTTAGCCCCTGTATTTAGTAAAGACAGTGCACTTTCCCTCCCCCCTCACCGTCCCTATGATTGTGCCATAGATCTCTTTCCCGGGGCCGCCCTTCCCACCGGTCGGTTGTATAACCTCTCCGTCCCGGAGAAGGAGGCTATGCGCAATTATATCACAGAGTCCCTGGCCTCAGGAATCATAAGGCCCTCGTCTTCCCCAGTGGCAGCGGGCTTCTTTTTTGTGGCAAAGAAGGAGGGCAGCCTGAGGCCTTACATAGATTATCGAATGCTAAATAACATCACGGTGAAAAATAAATATCCACTCCCCCTTATGAGTTCCACGTTCGAGCCACTCACTCACGCCACGGTGTTCACGAAGCTGGACCTGCGCAGCGCGTACCACCTGGTGCGCATCCGGGAAGGGGATGAATGGAAGACGGCCTTCAACACCCACCTAAGGCATTTCGAATACCTCGTTATGCCCTTCGGCCTCACCAACGCCCCGGCCGTCTTCCAGGCGTTGGTCAACGACGTGCTCCGGGACATGCTGAACACGTTCGCGGTGGTGTACCTGGATGACATCCTCGTGTTCTCCAGGACTGAGGAGGAACACCACCAGCATGTCCGCCTGGTCCTCCAACGGCTGCTGGAGAACAGGCTCTTCGTGAAAGCCGAGAAGTGCGTGTTCCACTCCGCCTCCGTGGAGTTCCTTGGCCACATCGTGGAGAAGGGGCTCGTCCGCACTGACCCCAGGAAGACCCGAGCGGCGGAGGAGTGGGCACGGCCCACTAACAGGACGCAAATCCAGCGCTTCCTGGGGTTTGCAAACTTCTACCGGCGCTTCATCAGGGGGTTCAGCCGTGTGGCCGCCCCCCTCACTGCACTCACCTCCAACCTCCGCCCCTTCTCCTGGACCTCGGAGGCAGAAGCCGCCTTTTGGCCCTGAAGAGGCTGTTCACAACGGCTCCGGTGCTCGCCCACCCGGACCCGTGCAGGCAGTTCATCGTGGAGGTGGACGCATCGGACACGGGCATCGGAGCCGTCCTCTCCCAGCGGTCGGAGGAGGACCAGAAGATCCACCCGTGCGCCTTCTTCTCCCGGCGTTTCAGTCCTGCGGAGAAGAATTACGACATCGGCAACAGGGAGTTGCTGGCCGTCCACGCCGCCCTAGAGGAGTGGAGACACTGGCTGGAGGGAGCAGGGCAGCCGTTCATCGTATGGTCCGATCACAAGAACCTGACCTACGTGCGGACGGCTAAGAGGCTCAACCCCAGGCAGGCGCGCTGGGCTCTCTTCTTCAGCCGGTTCGACTTCACCCTCACCTACCGCCCGGGCACCAAGAACGTCAGGGCAGACGCCCTCTCCCGTCTGTTTCCCGAGGGGTCCCCTGATGCCCCAGACACCATCCTTCCCCCGGCCCGGGTGGTGGGTGTCGTCACCTGGGCCATCGGTGGTGAGAAGGGCCCAGCGCGCCCAACCCGACCCACGCAATGGACCCCGGAACCGGCTATTTGTGCCTCCCTGTGTCCGGCCCCAGGTGCTGGAGTGGGGCCACTCCAGCCATCTTGCTTGCCACCCCGGTGTCTACCGAACGGCGGCCTTCATCCGCAGGGGTTTCTGGTGGCCCACCATGGAGGCAGACACCAGAGAATTCGTGGCAGCCTGCACCACCTGCGCCCGCAGCAAGGCTCTCCATCGCCCTCCAGCAGGTCTCCTGCGCCCCCTTCCTGTCCCCGGCCGACCTTGGTCCCACATTGCCTTGGACTTTGTAACTGGCCTCCCCGTGTCGCAAGGCAATGACACCATTCTGACCATTGTCGACCGGTTTTCCAAGGCCGTCCCCTTTGTTGCCCTCACCAAACTCCCCTCTGCAGCCGAGACGGCGGACCTTCTCGTCTCCCACGTCGTCCGACCCCATGGGATTCCCCTGGACATTGTCTCTGACCGTGGTCCCCAGTTCACTTCGAAGGTATGGCAGGCCTTCTGTAAGGGGATTGGGGCCAAGGTCAGCCTCTCCTCCGGGTATCACCCCCAGACCAATGGGCAGGCAGAGCGGGCCAATCAAGCCCTGGAGGCGGCTTTGCGTTGCGTTACCACCAGCAACCCCGCCTCCTGGAGCAAGTACCTGCCCTGGGTGGAGTACTCGCTCAACTCCATGGAGAGTTCGGCTACCGGTTTGTCCCCCTTCGAGTGTTCTCTTGGCTATCAACCTCCTCTGTTCCCCCATCAGGAGTTGGAGGTGGCGGTCCCGTCCACGAAGGCCCATCTCGTTTGGAAGACCGCCCGGGCCGCTCTGTAGCTCGCAACAGAGCGGGCCCGGCGCAGCGCCAACCGGCGGAGAGTGCCGGCTCCAGCTTATCGACCTGGCCAGAAGGTATGGCTCCTGGCCCGGGACCTGCCCTTCCCTACCCTCAACCGGAAGCTGGCTCCCCGCTACGTCGGTCCCTACACCATCGACCGCATCGTCAACCCTTCGGCGGTGCGTCTCCATCTCCCTACCTCACTCAAGATCCATCCCGTCTTCCATGTCTCGCGCCTCAATCCGGTAGCCACCAGCCCCCTGTCTCCCCCTGTCCAAGCTCCTCCACCCCCCAGGATCCTCGACGGTGGTGACATGGTCTGGGATGTCGACCAGCTGCTCGCCGTACGCCGCCGGGGGCGTGGGTACCAATACCTGGTGGACTGGGTTGGCTATGGGCCCGAGGACCGCAGCTGGGTTCCCCGGTCCTACCTGGCCGACCCCGCACTCCTGGAGGAGTTCTATCGGGCCCACCCCAACGCCATCGGACGGCCGCCCGGTGTCTCCCGTAGGAGGGGGGGTCCTGTTGTGGTTACACCGCCCCGAGCTGCCTCCCCGGCACGTTCAAGCCACTCCCCCAGCTCGGACGTGCCGGAAACATCCCGAGCGCTGCACTGCACCAGGTGTTTGCCATCATCCATCAGGCACACCTGTGGCAATCAGGCAGCCTTCTACAAGAAGCCTCCCAGAATGTCTCTCTGAGCTTCGACGTACTGAACCCTGCGGTAAAGTTCTGACAAGCCCTCCAGCGTTCCTTGCATTCTGTTTATTCCCCAGTGTCTTATCTTCGTGTCTCTGTTTCCTCCCAAGACTCTCCCTCCGCGATTTCCGCATCTCCCTCGTCCCCAGCGACCTTCACGTTTTCTCCCCGGACCTCTCCTGCGATCTCCCCCCTTGTCCCTCTATCTGGACCCCTCCCTTCGGACTCGACTTCCCGGATCTCGGACCTGGACTTTCTCGGACAACCCCTCTTGGATCACGGACTGGACTTTCTTGCCAGGTGCACGCACATTTTTTCAACACCTCCTGGTCATTTACATACCGCACCACACATAGGCTAAAAACACTCACGCATAGTTATACACGCAAACCACGGGACACCACACATAGTTTATTCACACATCCCACTAACAGAACGCCTTTTTCACCATACATTTCCCTCCCACAATAAAACCCCCCTTTGTAGATTTAGAAGTCATCTCGTGTCTGTCTGTCTTGGGTTTCGCCACACGGGTCAGGTTCTGGTCCGCGAGCACAACAGAACGTCGGAGCCATTATGGACCCAGGCAAACCCAAGGAGCGGACGGTCCCTGTGACGCCCCAGAGCCCCGTCCCCCTAGAGGCAGTAGTAAGAAGTCACAGTTGCCAACTTGCCTCTCTCCGCTCAGAGCTCACTACTGCCTTCACCCGTGTCACCGGAGAGGTCAGCGATCTTCAGTCCGGCTCCCAGGCCGCGACGAGCGCGTTAGATGCCCTCACCGCGCAGATCGCTGCACTCTCCACAGCGGTCTCCAGGATGAGTGACCACCCTGCCCTGGCCTCGGTCTCTGCCCCCAGCTCGGCCTTCTGTTTCCCCGTTCCTGGTCCCGACGTTCCCCCTCCTCCGAGTCAACCCCCACTGGACCCCCGGTGCGAGCCTAACCTCCCCTGCCCGAAGGCCTTCGGTGGGGAGTTCGAGCTGTGCAGGGGTTTCCTTGGTCAGTGTGAGCTCCTGTTCAAACACCAGCCAGCCAGGTATAGGACAGGAGAGACCAAGGTAGCCCTTGTCATGTCCCTCCTCACCGGCAAAGCCCTCAGCTGGGCCATAGCGGCGGTAGGCCATACCGAGCAGCTCGCCTCGGACTATTGTGCCTTCCGCCGCGAGTTCAATCTGGTGTTCGACCACCCAGCTGACGGGCAGGACGCTGCCGGCCGCCTCCATTCCATCCAACAGGGAGCCAGGTCGGTGGCAGATTATTCCTTGGAGGTAAGGATACTTGCGGCAGACAGTGGGTGGGATGACACTGCGCTCAAGAGCGCGTACAGGAGGGGGCTGAGCGACCCCATCAAAGATCTCATCGTTCGGGACCGCCCTGCCTTCTTCAACGAGCTCGTCACCCTCGCCCTCCAGATGGACGAACGGCTGCGGGAGCGGCGCCAGGAACGCGCCCCGCGCGCTGGCCCCTCCCATAGACCAACCCCCGTCCGTTCTACCGGTGCCTTCCCTGGGTCAGCGTCCCGTGGGCTCTCTCCACCCTCACACTCCCCCTCGCAACCCTGGGTGGCTTCTGGATCCAGGCCGGAGGAGGAGCCCATGCAGTTGGGTCGGTCACGGCTCCCGCTGGAGGTTAGGGAGCAGAGGATGCGTGGCCACCTCTGCCTCTACTGCGGGAGGTCGGGCCACTACATCAAGGCCTGCCCGACTCGCCCAAAAAGGCCCGGCTCACTAGTGAGGGGTGTCCTAGTGAGCCTGACGACCCTTCCTCAGCCCCAGCCCAAGAAGGAGCACAACCACCTTTTTCCGGTCACTCTCACCTGGGGTAACGACTCACTGTCTGTTGGTGCACTCCTGGATTCGGGGGCGGACGAGTGTTTGATGGACATCTCGCTGGCCCGGCAGGCCGGCATTCCACTCGTCCCCCTAGACCAGGGGTTGGGAACCTTTTTGACTGGGAGAGCCATAAAAGCCAAATATTTCTAAATATATTTCATTGAGAGCCATATAGTATTTTTAACGTATAATAAATTAAATATGTCTTACTTTTAATGCGACTTCTGGTGCTGCATGGTTTTGCTGATGGCCTTGTAGTCTGGTTCATACGTGGTGAGGTTGAGCTTCATGCAGGCGTTGAGGCTTCCATCAGTTAAACGTGAGCGTAGGTTGGTCTTAATGTTCCTCATATGCGAGAAAGACTGTTCACATGCATATGTAGAGCCAAACATGGTCAATACGGCAATACTCACACGCTGCATTGTGTGGTATGTCACAGGAAGCTCGTTCCAAGTTTTAAGAATCAGCTGGTCTTCAGGTTGAAGATTTTTAATTTCTGTCCACTTGTGTTCCCTCGCCAGCTCTGCTCGCTGTCGCGCAAGACTTTCCAACTCTGCATTAAGTGACTTGAACTTACTCATCCACATGTCTGATGCCTTCAGGTCAGCAACTTCCAGCTCAAAGTCTCCGATAGAGACCCCGGGGATGCATGTCAGGTCGATTTTGTCCACTGCACACTCATGTGGATGAGTGATGAACTTGAAAAGACCAGTGCGCGCACGAAATTCTCCACAACGTGCTTTGAATGATTGCGGGAGATTGGACGTAAAGCCAGCTAGCTGCTGGAGATCCAGATGTTGAGTGGAGTCACTTGCTAAGCATGCATCTCTAAATTGTTGCAGTCTTTCAAAGTGCAGAAGACGACCTGTTTCAATGTCCCTGAGAAAGACTTCCAGCTTGCTTTCAAATGCAAACACTGCTTGTTGAAGGGATGAGATTGTATTTCCAATACCTTGCATTTTCACATTGAGCTGGTTCAGATGGCCAGTTATGTCCACGAGATAGTGAAACTGCAGGAGCCAGTCAGTGTTGTCTAGCTCAGGATGCTTGACGCCTTTCATTTCAAGAAAAGTCCGGATTTCACTCAGGCAAGCTGCAAAACGGCTGAGCACCTTCCCCCTTGACAACCAACGCACGTTGCTGTGTAAAAGCAGACCGGGGTAATGATTCCCAACTTCTTCTAACAGAGCTTTAAACTGGCGATCATTTAAAGCTCGGGCAACAATAAAGTTGACCACTCGAATGACCAGAGACATCACCTCGCCAAGCTCCTGGCCACACGTCTGAGCGCAAAGCGCCTCCTGGTGCAGGATGCAATGAAAACTTAGGATGGCGCTCTTTTCATGTTCACGGAGAAGCGCTACAAATCCTTTGTTCTTCCCCAACATACAGGGTGCACCATCAGTACAGACAGAAATAAGTTTATCCATCGGTAGTTTTTTTTCTTTAGCAAACTCCATGAAAGACATGAATAAATCCTCTCCTCTTGTTGTCCCTTTCATTGGCAAAACAGCCAAGCTTTCCTCACGCAGTGTGTCACCTGCAGCATACCTGGCAATGATACTGCACTGAGATAGATGGCTAACGTCTGTTGACTCATCTAACGCGAGAGAAAAGTATGTCCCGGCGATTATGTCCTTCATTTGTGTTTCCTCGACTTGATTTGCCATCATGATGCTACGATCGTGCACAGTTCTTGCTGACAGGGGCATGTCTTTTATTCGTTTGATTATCTCGTCTTTATTTGGGAAGTCATCAAACAGTTCATTGGCCACATCAAGCATGAATGTTTTGGCGTACTCGCCATCTGTGAATGACTTTCCATTCCTTACTATTGCCAAAGCCCCCGCAAAGCTAGCGGAATTCCCGTCCCCTTGCTTGGTCCACACACGTAGTTGCTGCTGACTCGTCTGCACTCTCCGCTGTAGCTCCTCGCGTGCCCTTTTCCTGCCGTCCCCCGCTGGAGATTTCGACGCAAATGAAGCATGGTGCGTATCGAAGTGCCGCTTTATATTTGACCGTTTCATCGATGCAATTTTATCATTGCATATTAGACATACCGCAGATCCTGCTCTCTCCACAAATGCAAATTCCTCTGTCCACGCAGCCTGGAATGAACGGTAATCATCGTCTTTTTTTCTTTTCGCCATCTTTTCCGTTACAAGGGTTGAAGCGGATAAACTAGTTGGCTGTCTGATAAAATTGATTTCTTCACCTTTACAATGACCCGGACATGCTCGCGAGCCATTGGTTCCCGACCCGACCCACGGGTGACCCGTGGCCCGTGAAATTTATCTTCAAAACTAATTTCTGTTTACTTTAAAATGACACAGTATTATTAAGAAATACCACAAGTATTTTAAAATCAGTTCCAAACTGATTTTTTTGAAAAAAAAAAATAATTTTCAACTCAAAATTGTCTGGGAGCCATATGCCGTCACCGGAAGAGCCATATATGGCTCGCGAGCCATAGGTTCCCGACCGCTGCCCTAGACACACCCCTCACAGCCCAAGCCCTAGATGGTCGTTCACTTGGTAAGATCACACATAGCACTGCTTCCCTCACCCTCACCCTTTCGGGTAATCACGTGGAAGCTATCCGTTTCTTGGTTTTGCACGCCCCCACAGCGCCCCTGGTGTTAGGAAGACCGTGGTTGGAACGGCACGATCCCTACATCTCTTGGTCTACTGGGCGGATTTTGGGTTGGAGCGTTGCGTGTCATGCCAACTGCCTTCGCTCCGCCCACTCCCCGTCCAGCGGCCTCAGACCCGTGCCTCCTCCCACGGATCTCACTGGTGTTCCTCCCATTTATCACGATTTAGCCCCTGTATTTAGTAAAGACAGTGCACTTTCCCTCCCCCCTCACCGTCCCTATGATTGTGCCATAGATCTCTTTCCCGGGGCCGCCCTTCCCACCGGTCGGTTGTATAACCTCTCCGTCCCGGAGAAGGAGGCTATGCGCAATTATATCACAGAGTCCCTGGCCTCAGGAATCATAAGGCCCTCGTCTTCCCCAGTGGCAGCGGGCTTCTTTTTTGTGGCAAAGAAGGAGGGCAGCCTGAGGCCTTACATAGATTATCGAATGCTAAATAACATCACGGTGAAAAATAAATATCCACTCCCCCTTATGAGTTCCACGTTCGAGCCACTCACTCACGCCACGGTGTTCACGAAGCTGGACCTGCGCAGCGCGTACCACCTGGTGCGCATCCGGGAAGGGGATGAATGGAAGACGGCCTTCAACACCCACCTAAGGCATTTCGAATACCTCGTTATGCCCTTCGGCCTCACCAACGCCCCGGCCGTCTTCCAGGCGTTGGTCAACGACGTGCTCCGGGACATGCTGAACACGTTCGCGGTGGTGTACCTGGATGACATCCTCGTGTTCTCCAGGACTGAGGAGGAACACCACCAGCATGTCCGCCTGGTCCTCCAACGGCTGCTGGAGAACAGGCTCTTCGTGAAAGCCGAGAAGTGCGTGTTCCACTCCGCCTCCGTGGAGTTCCTTGGCCACATCGTGGAGAAGGGGCTCGTCCGCACTGACCCCAGGAAGACCCGAGCGGCGGAGGAGTGGGCACGGCCCACTAACAGGACGCAAATCCAGCGCTTCCTGGGGTTTGCAAACTTCTACCGGCGCTTCATCAGGGGGTTCAGCCGTGTGGCCGCCCCCCTCACTGCACTCACCTCCAACCTCCGCCCCTTCTCCTGGACCTCGGAGGCAGAAGCCGCCTTTTGGCCCTGAAGAGGCTGTTCACAACGGCTCCGGTGCTCGCCCACCCGGACCCGTGCAGGCAGTTCATCGTGGAGGTGGACGCATCGGACACGGGCATCGGAGCCGTCCTCTCCCAGCGGTCGGAGGAGGACCAGAAGATCCACCCGTGCGCCTTCTTCTCCCGGCGTTTCAGTCCTGCGGAGAAGAATTACGACATCGGCAACAGGGAGTTGCTGGCCGTCCACGCCGCCCTAGAGGAGTGGAGACACTGGCTGGAGGGAGCAGGGCAGCCGTTCATCGTATGGTCCGATCACAAGAACCTGACCTACGTGCGGACGGCTAAGAGGCTCAACCCCAGGCAGGCGCGCTGGGCTCTCTTCTTCAGCCGGTTCGACTTCACCCTCACCTACCGCCCGGGCACCAAGAACGTCAGGGCAGACGCCCTCTCCCGTCTGTTTCCCGAGGGGTCCCCTGATGCCCCAGACACCATCCTTCCCCCGGCCCGGGTGGTGGGTGTCGTCACCTGGGCCATCGGTGGTGAGAAGGGCCCAGCGCGCCCAACCCGACCCACGCAATGGACCCCGGAACCGGCTATTTGTGCCTCCCTGTGTCCGGCCCCAGGTGCTGGAGTGGGGCCACTCCAGCCATCTTGCTTGCCACCCCGGTGTCTACCGAACGGCGGCCTTCATCCGCAGGGGTTTCTGGTGGCCCACCATGGAGGCAGACACCAGAGAATTCGTGGCAGCCTGCACCACCTGCGCCCGCAGCAAGGCTCTCCATCGCCCTCCAGCAGGTCTCCTGCGCCCCCTTCCTGTCCCCGGCCGACCTTGGTCCCACATTGCCTTGGACTTTGTAACTGGCCTCCCCGTGTCGCAAGGCAATGACACCATTCTGACCATTGTCGACCGGTTTTCCAAGGCCGTCCCCTTTGTTGCCCTCACCAAACTCCCCTCTGCAGCCGAGACGGCGGACCTTCTCGTCTCCCACGTCGTCCGACCCCATGGGATTCCCCTGGACATTGTCTCTGACCGTGGTCCCCAGTTCACTTCGAAGGTATGGCAGGCCTTCTGTAAGGGGATTGGGGCCAAGGTCAGCCTCTCCTCCGGGTATCACCCCCAGACCAATGGGCAGGCAGAGCGGGCCAATCAAGCCCTGGAGGCGGCTTTGCGTTGCGTTACCACCAGCAACCCCGCCTCCTGGAGCAAGTACCTGCCCTGGGTGGAGTACTCGCTCAACTCCATGGAGAGTTCGGCTACCGGTTTGTCCCCCTTCGAGTGTTCTCTTGGCTATCAACCTCCTCTGTTCCCCCATCAGGAGTTGGAGGTGGCGGTCCCGTCCACGAAGGCCCATCTCGTTTGGAAGACCGCCCGGGCCGCTCTGTAGCTCGCAACAGAGCGGGCCCGGCGCAGCGCCAACCGGCGGAGAGTGCCGGCTCCAGCTTATCGACCTGGCCAGAAGGTATGGCTCCTGGCCCGGGACCTGCCCTTCCCTACCCTCAACCGGAAGCTGGCTCCCCGCTACGTCGGTCCCTACACCATCGACCGCATCGTCAACCCTTCGGCGGTGCGTCTCCATCTCCCTACCTCACTCAAGATCCATCCCGTCTTCCATGTCTCGCGCCTCAATCCGGTAGCCACCAGCCCCCTGTCTCCCCCTGTCCAAGCTCCTCCACCCCCCAGGATCCTCGACGGTGGTGACATGGTCTGGGATGTCGACCAGCTGCTCGCCGTACGCCGCCGGGGGCGTGGGTACCAATACCTGGTGGACTGGGTTGGCTATGGGCCCGAGGACCGCAGCTGGGTTCCCCGGTCCTACCTGGCCGACCCCGCACTCCTGGAGGAGTTCTATCGGGCCCACCCCAACGCCATCGGACGGCCGCCCGGTGTCTCCCGTAGGAGGGGGGGTCCTGTTGTGGTTACACCGCCCCGAGCTGCCTCCCCGGCACGTTCAAGCCACTCCCCCAGCTCGGACGTGCCGGAAACATCCCGAGCGCTGCACTGCACCAGGTGTTTGCCATCATCCATCAGGCACACCTGTGGCAATCAGGCAGCCTTCTACAAGAAGCCTCCCAGAATGTCTCTCTGAGCTTCGACGTACTGAACCCTGCGGTAAAGTTCTGACAAGCCCTCCAGCGTTCCTTGCATTCTGTTTATTCCCCAGTGTCTTATCTTCGTGTCTCTGTTTCCTCCCAAGACTCTCCCTCCGCGATTTCCGCATCTCCCTCGTCCCCAGCGACCTTCACGTTTTCTCCCCGGACCTCTCCTGCGATCTCCCCCCTTGTCCCTCTATCTGGACCCCTCCCTTCGGACTCGACTTCCCGGATCTCGGACCTGGACTTTCTCGGACAACCCCTCTTGGATCACGGACTGGACTTTCTTGCCAGGTGCACGCACATTTTTTCAACACCTCCTGGTCATTTACATACCGCACCACACATAGGCTAAAAACACTCACGCATAGTTATACACGCAAACCACGGGACACCGCACATAGTTTATTCACACATCCCACTAACAGAACGCCTTTTTCACCATACATTTCCCTCCCACAATAAAACCCCCCTTTGTAGATTTAGAAGTCATCTCGTGTCTGTCTGTCTTGGGTTTCGCCACACGGGTCAGGTTCTGGTGCGCGAGCACAACAGAACGTCGGAGCCATTATGGACCCAGGCAAACCCAAGGAGCGGACGGTCCCTGTGACGCCCCAGAGCCCCGTCCCCCTAGAGGCAGTAGTAAGAAGTCACAGTTGCCAACTTGCCTCTCTCCGCTCAGAGCTTACTACTGCCTTCACCCGTGTCACCGGAGAGGTCAGCGATCTTCAGTCCGGCTCCCAGGCCGCGACGAGCGCGTTAGATGCCCTCACCGCGCAGATCGCTGCACTCTCCACAGCGGTCTCCAGGATGAGTGACCACCCTGCCCTGGCCTCGGTCTCTGCCCCCAGCTCGGCCTTCTGTTTCCCCGTTCCTGGTCCCGACGTTCCCCCTCCTCCGAGTCAACCCCCACTGGACCCCCGGTGCGAGCCTAACCTCCCCTGCCCGAAGGCCTTCGGTGGGGAGTTCGAGCTGTGCAGGGGTTTCCTTGGTCAGTGTGAGCTCCTGTTCAAACACCAGCCAGCCAGGTATAGGACAGGAGAGACCAAGGTATACCTTGTCATGTCCCTCCTCACCGGCAAAGCCCTCAGCTGGGCCATAGCGGCGGTAGGCCATACCGAGCAGCTCGCCTCGGACTATTGTGCCTTCCGCCGCGAGTTCAATCTGGTGTTCGACCACCCAGCTGACGGGCAGGACGCTGCCGGCCGCCTCCATTCCATCCAACAGGGAGCCAGGTCGGTGGCAGATTATTCCTTGGAGGTAAGGATACTTGCGGCAGACAGTGGGTGGGATGACACTGCGCTCAAGAGCGCGTACAGGAGGGGGCTGAGCGACCCCATCAAAGATCTCATCGTTCGGGACCGCCCTGCCTTCTTCAACGAGCTCGTCACCCTCGCCCTCCAGATGGACGAACGGCTGCGGGAGCGGCGCCAGGAACGCGCCCCGCGCGCTGGCCCCTCCCATAGACCAACCCCCGTCCGTTCTACCGGTGCCTTCCCTGGGTCAGCGTCCCGTGGGCTCTCTCCACCCTCACACTCCCCCTCGCAACCCTGGGTGGCTTCTGGATCCAGGCCGGAGGAGGAGCCCATGCAGTTGGGTCGGTCACGGCTCCCGCTGGAGGTTAGGGAGCAGAGGATGCGTGGCCACCTCTGCCTCTACTGCGGGAGGTCGGGCCACTACATCAAGGCCTGCCCGACTCGCCCAAAAAGGCCCGGCTCACTAGTGAGGGGTGTCCTAGTGAGCCTGACGACCCTTCCTCAGCCCCAGCCCAAGAAGGAGCACAACCACCTTTTTCCGGTCACTCTCACCTGGGGTAACGACTCACTGTCTGTTGGTGCACTCCTGGATTTGGGGGCGGACGAGTGTTTGATGGACATCTCGCTGGCCCGGCAGGCCGGCATTCCACTCGTCCCCCTAGACACACCCCTCACAGCCCAAGCCCTAGATGGTCGTTCACTTGGTAAGATCACACATAGCACTGCTTCCCTCACCCTCACCCTTTCGGGTAATCACGTGGAAGCTATCCGTTTCTTGGTTTTGCACGCCCCCACAGCGCCCCTGGTGTTAGGAAGACCGTGGTTGGAACGGCACGATCCCTACATCTCTTGGTCTACTGGGCGGATTTTGGGTTGGAGCGTTGCGTGTCAGGGTTTCGTACGTAGCAGAGCAGCTCTATCGCTTCGATCTATTGAAAGTCATCCCTCGATCCAAGCTTTTGTCGGGCGCGCGCCACCCCGGTGCGCGTCCCGGCAATCTGCTCTTCCATCGGGCTACCAGGGGCGGGGCGAAAATGACGTGCAGTGAAGAAGAAGAAGAAGAAGAAGAAGAAGAAGAAGAAGAAGAAGAAGAAGAATTAAACCCAACAAAAAAAAGTGGCGAGAGCTGGGGGTACCAGGGGCGCGTGGAACCTTGCCGGAGTGTCTCCCCGGTAATACCAGTTTCGGCTGGTGCACGGGACGTGGGTATGTGTTCCGGCCGCTTCAACCTTTTCTCTTCCCGTACGCACCATCGTGGTAGAGTTTGAACCCTCCTCCCTGCCTCTCTCCCTCCTCCGATGGTCCTGGCTTGATTCCCCTTCCACCTGTTGTCTCTCTCGCACACGTAAGGAATCCGGTTCGGCGCAAAACAAATCAAACAATACCAAACAAACAAAAACCAAACGAATTTCAGAGAGAATAAGACTTGCAAATTAGTTCCTTGTGTAATCATGTAATAGTTGGTGTTTTGTTTTTCTATTTATTTATTTATTTATGTATTTATGTATTTATTTATTTATTTATCTATCTATCTATCTATCTATCTATCTATCTATCTATCTATCTATCTATTTATTTATTTTGTGTGTGCGTGTGTGTGTGTGTGTGTGTGTGTGTGTGGGGTGGGGCGGGGCGGGGCGGGGCGGGGCGGGGCGGGGCGGGGCGGGGAAATAATATATCCTTTTGTTTACGGTTCCCTCTGTTTAACCGAGCCACCGGCAGTGAATTAGCAGTAGAGTAAGTAGACCTTTGCTTAGAGGTGATTCTCAGCTGAGAGAGAGAGCATACAGAGCACACACACACAGAGCACCACCAAGAGAAACAGTTTAGAAGGCTGCCGTGCACGCTTTTCTATGTTTACTACTACGACTTTCGGCTCCTGCCGTTAGGGATCGCCACAGCGGATCATCCGTTTCCATGTCTTCCTGTCTTCTGCGTGTTCCTCTGTCACACCATCCACCTGCATGTCTTCCCTCACCACATCCATAAACCTCCTCTTTGGCCTTCCTCTTTTCCTCTTTCCTGGCAGCTCCATATTCAGCATCCAAACCGTCCAACTTGAGCAATCGTTCCTAATCTTGCTCTTCTTCGTTACTCCCAGTGAAAATGTTAGCATCCTCAACTCTGCCACCTCCAGCTCCGCCTCCTGCTGTCTTTTCGTCTCTAAATCATATAACGTAGCTGGTCTCACGACCATCTTGTTAACCTTCCCTTTAAGTCTTGCTGGTACCCTTCTGTCCTGACACTCTTCTCCACCCACTCCACCCTGCCTGCCTGTCTGCCTGTCTGCCTGCCTGCCTGCCTGCCTGCACTCTCTTCTTCACCTCTCTCCTGCACTCCCCGTTACTTTGGACAGTTGACCCCAAGTATTTAAAGTGAAATGCCTTTGTCACCTCCTCACGCGTAGGTATTCCGTCTTGCTCCTACTGACTTTCATTCCTCTTCTCTCCAGTGCATACCTCCACCTCTCCAGGCTCTCCTCACAATGAACTGCACCCTACTGTCGCTACAGATGACAATGTCATCCGCGAACATCATCGTCCATGGAGACTCCTGCCTGATCTTGTCCGTCAACCTGTCCATCACCGTTGCAACCAAGAAAGGGCTCAGAGCCGATCCTTGATGTAATCCCACCTCCACCTTGAACCCATCTGTCATTCCAACCACGCACCTCAGCATTGTCACACTTCCTTCATACATAGCCTGCACCACTCCTACATACTTCTCTGCAACTCCTGATTTCCTCCTACAATATCACACCTCCTCTCTCGGCACCCTGTCGTATGCTTTCTGTAAATCTACAAAGACACAATGCAACTCTTTCTGGCCTTCTCTATACTTCTCAATCAACCAACCTTTTTTCTCTCTCTCTCTCTCTCTCTCTCTCTCTGTCTCTCTCATTTTCTTCATTTATCAGCCCGTCAAAGTAGTCCTTCCACTTCGTAGCACACTCTCCTCGCTTGGCAGCACATTTCCATCTGTATCTTTGATCGCCCTAACTTGTCGCACATCCTCGGCAGCTCGGTCTCTCTGTCTAGCCAATCTGTACAAGTCTTTTTCTCCTTCCTTAGTGTCTAACCTGTCATACAGCTCACCGTACGACTTTTCCTTTACCTTTGCCACCTCTCTCTTTGCTTTACGCTGCATCTCCTTGTACTCCTGTGTACTTTCTTCATCTCTCTGACTATCCCACTTCTTCTTTGCCAACCTTTTCCTCTGTATACTTTGCTCTACTTCCTCCTTCCACCACCACCACC